>NC_042995.1:16525054-16825054 GCF_901001165.1 Salmo trutta
CTCATGATTTACCAAGCTGTCTGGCGTTGTCTAACTGCTGACTCTGGCCCTAATGGAGTTTTTCAGCTTTTGGATTTCACATCTTGAGCTGAGCCAAATACTCAAGAGGATGAAAACAAGTTGGTCTCGCAAGAGTTCAGCAATATGATATTGGCACTGCAGTCCCTGTAATGTGAGAGTACAGGGCTTACAAAAAGACACGTACTGGGCAAAATAACCGTAACGTTTCAGATAGATGGGATGGCACCGTGTCCAAGGTGAGTTCTGAATACTCTAACCAGCGGTTAGACCTATATCACATGGAACAGAGTTTATGTTAGTCATGTACTAGCCTGCTCAATGTAATGTACTAGCCTGCTCAATGTAATGTACTAGCCTGCTCAATGTAATGTACTAGCCCTGCTCAATGTAATGTATACTAGCCTGCTCAATGTGATGTACTAGCCTGCTCATGTAATGTACTAGCCTGCCTCAAAATGTAATGTTACTAGCCTGCTCAATGTAATGTACTAGCCTGCTCAATGTGAATGTACTAGCCTGCTCAATGTAATGTACTAGCCTGCTCAATTTAATGTACTAGCCTGCTCAATGTAATGTACGAGCCTGCTCAATTTAATGTACTAGCCTGCTCAATGTGGAAATGTTACTAGCCCTGCTCAATGTAATGTACTAGCCTGCTCAATGTAATGTACTAGCCTGCTCAATGTAATGTACTAGCCTGCTCAATGTAAGGTACTAGCCTGCTCAATGTAATGTACTAGCCTGCTCAATGTGATGTACTAGCCTGCTCAATGTAATGTACTAGCCTGCTCAATGTAATGTACTAGCCTGCTCATGTAATGTACTAGCCTGCTCAATGTAATGTACTAGCCTGCTCATTATGTACTATCTGCTCAATTATGTACTAGCCTGCTCAATGTAATGTACTAGCCTGCTCAATGTAATACTAGCCTGCTCAATGTATGTACTAGCCTGCTCAATGTATGTACTAGCCTGCTCAATGTAATGTACTAGCCTGCTCAATGTAATGTACTAGCCTGCTCAATGTAATGTACTAGCCTGCTCAATGTGATGTACTAGCCTGCTCAATGTAATGTACTAGCCTGCTCAATGTAATGTACTAGCCTGCTCAATGTAATGTACTAGCCTGCTCAATGTAATGTACTAGCCTGCTCAATGTAATGTACTAGCCTGCTCAATGTAATGTACTAGCCTGCTCAATGTAATGTACTAGCCTGCTCAATGTAATGTACTAGCCTGCTCAATGTAATGTACTAGCCTGCACAATGGGGCAGTCAAGAAGAGCATCAGTAGTTGCTACATGTCTACCAGGCCCCATTGTGTGTTGTTATGACACGATGCCTGTGTCGACCGGTTGAACTTCCATCACCGCCGTGCGACTCCCACCCGCTGCAGCTGCCCGCCAAATGCCGCCTTTGAGAAATCGATCATTTCACACCTCGTAAAGCATTTTTCCTCCAAAAATGTGGATCAAGTCTGCACCCCCCCCCCCCCCCCCCCCCAGCCCCCCTTAGTCCCAGTCCCTTCAGAATGCATAATCCACCCGACACCACAGCAAATCCACACTCATATGAGTCTCAGGCTCCCAGTAAAGTTTAGAATCGAGGTTGCCTACACAAAAGTGGCCATTGCTTTGGCGGCATCATTTCATGCATTTGGCAAATGGATACCCCTACACTTGGTGATGCAAAGTTTTACAGTGTACTGTATGCCTGACCCATAAAGTCATAGGATGAAATATTAGGACTGTACAACTCAAAATGTGTCACATGACATGGAAATTAGATTAGACCAAAATCGTCTGCTATGAGCAACTCCAAATGCACTGATCCCCTTACAAGCCTCGTACCTTGTATGAGTTTCTATAAGGATTCTAAACCTTTAACCATGCACAATACACACTGTGTAATACCCTCTAAAGTATAAATGGCAAACTCTTGGAGTGACTAATTAAAGCAGGAATAAACTGCAGAGATTTCTTTAATCCACCTTGATTTTTTTTTTTACTTAGCAGCTTAGCTTTAAATTTATTAGGCCTCATGCTTTGGTAAATCATGTGTGTTAAGTGAGTAGTTATGAGAGACTAGAGGGGAACAACAATTATCACACACACACGTTTGTCAGGGATTCCGTGTGCTCTGCTGTAAACAAGGTAGGGACATTCAGATTAAGTGGAGCCAGGCCCACATTCAATAAAACTGTCCCTATGCCTCTCTTTTCGGTCAATCCAAATACTGAAAATGTTCCCACTCACTGTCCTGTAAGTTGCTTGAAGTCAGATAAGAGCGCCTGCTAAGTGGCATATAATTCGTATTTCCTGGAACCCTAGGAAGAAGACCGCAAGACACAGGCTGAAAAATAGTCACGGTTGTATTGTAATGGAGGATCCATGTTCAAAGCTTTCTCATCCTCTCAACAGCACACATCATGACCTAGCTTGAGAGGCAAGTGCAATCAAATGATAATGCGGCATTTGCAATAAAGAAAGCGGATCCCCGGGTCCTTCTCCCATATAATTACAGTGATACCGCGGCTCCTGCTCTTCAGCGGGAGGCTCAGAGGTGTTGTTCCTGTCCATATATATGAAGGGGTTATCGCTGCTTAATGGCATCATTGCTTGTAAATTAATTCAGGACTGTCAGCAGCTCACCGTGCTTATCAGTTAATGTGAACGAATAGGCTGGGGGGGCTGGCGTTCTATCTCTAGGGGATAGAGGGAGAAGAGAGAGAGAGAGAGAGAGAGAGAGAGAGAGAGAGAGAGAGAGAGAGAGAGAGAGAGAGAGAGAGAGAGAGAGAGAGACGAGAGAGGAGAGAGAGGAGAGAGCGAGGAGAGAGGAGAGAGAGAGAGAGAGAGAGAGGAGAGAGAGAGAGAGAGAGAGAGAGAGAGAGAGAGAGAGAGAGAGAGAGGAGAGAGAGAGAGAGAGAGAGAGAGAGAGAGAGAGAGAGAGGAGAGAGAGGAGAGAGAGAGAGAGAGGAGAGATGAGAGAGAGAGGAGAGAGAGAGAGAGGAGAGGAGAGAGAGAGAGAGAGAGAGAGAGAGAGAGAGAGAGAGAGAGAGAGAGAGAGAGAGAGAGAGATGGGTGGAGGGATCCCTATTAGGGTGTCAGATGGGCTGGTAGTAGCAGTAGCCTCCTCCGGATGATAAGTGAATACGACCTGGCACCCGATTCATCATCCCGGCCGGCCCAATATTGAGGGTCCTTCAGTTATCAGCACTATTTGTCCCAGTGTCACAACCCTGGTATAAATCTTCTACCGGGGGCCCCTCTTGTTAAACTGATCCCCCCCATTATGAGTGTAGTTGCCCCCACATGATCAGCCCCCTCCAGCCCCCCCTGACCCCTCAGTTGTTTCTTATTAACCCTTCAACCTCTGCATGTAGGTTCAATTCCCTGACGAAGATAAAAAACCCTTAGCCCAGATCCCATTGACGCCGAAGCTCCGGTGACAAATTGGGGCAGACAGTGACAAATTGTTGGGAAAACACTCACTTACTCACTTCAAACACTCATTTAGCATGGTGGAGGAGCCATTGGGAATTGGATTATATGGGATAATGTTTATATAGAATACTGCAGAAAATTCAGAGACGTAAATGTGAGTTAATTAGCATTAGCTGGTATGCTTTTTTTCTTTCACAAATCAATTTACAATAAGAAGATAATATGAAAATAGATAGAGCATTACGACGTCTTTATCAAAACGAATTGAAAGAAAACAATGTCAGAACTACTTGAAGTGACTGTCCACACACACATCTGCTTCGGTTTGGAAGCGAGGCACAAGGCACAAGCACCATATGGCCAATTGTTTTGGTTGCATCACATCCTCAAGTATTCTGTTGTTCAATAACATTTTCCACCCTTTTTATGCAATGGAAAGTGGGAGATATATGCGATTGCCTCCAATCTCCCACCGAGTAAGGACAGACCAAGAAATCGTTCTAACTACTTGTGACAAGTTGTGGAGACCAGCTAAACATCTGCTGGGCAGCGTCTGAGCCAGGGAAGAAGCAGTGAAGGAGAAATGACAGGTCCAAATGAATAGAGAAATATGACTAATAGGACTATATCTTCCCAGGAGTCTCCAGGGGAAGCTACATGTATGCATAGACCTAATCTGATCTAGCGTCTCCTTACCCATATCTATCCTGTTAACATTGTGAAGGCACATAGAGAATGGTATTCCCTCTCTAGTCAAGGTGTTTGGTGCAGAAACCACAGACGAGACCATCTTTAGTCCAAGCGTTTACTTGAAAAATCTAAATTGTCCTCTCGTACTTCCGTAAATTGCTGTCTTTCTGTATTTAGATAATCAATGTATTCACTGCTGTGCGGGACATTGTAAATACAAATGTCCACTCAAATACATACCAACATATATGACGGTATGAATGGCTGAAATATATTCACAGCAAAACGTCAAAGACTACACAATGCCGGCTTTTTAGGCACTGTAAAGACAACAATAAGGTACTATGCATCATCCTTTGTGATGCATTCTGTGGGACCATTATATGTCACGATCATCGAAATAACATTCACACCAAAGCTCGGCGTGATATGGGTTCCACATGTTTATTGAATGAAAAGCACAAAAACAATAAAGAATGAACGAAACGTGAAGCAAATGAAGTGCTCACAGGCAACTACACATAAACAAGATCCCACCAAAACACAGTGGGGAAATGGCTGCCTAAATATGATCCCCAATCAGAGACAACAAAAACCAGCTGCCTCTGATTGGGGACCATACCAGGCCAACATAGAAACAAACAACCTAGATTACCCACCCTAGTCACACCCCGACCTAACCAAAATAGAGAATAAAAAGGCTCTATGGTCAGGGCGTGACAGTACCCCCCCCAAAGGTGCAGACTCCGGCCGCAAAACCTGACTCTATAGGGGAGGGTCCGGGTGGGCATCTAGCGTCGGTGGCGGCTCCGGTGCAGGTCGTAACCCCCGTGCATCATACACCAACACAACTCTCTCCTTTCTCTCTCCTCCAATTTCTCCATCAACTCACTGACGGTCTCTGACTCTCTCCGTTCACTCTCCTCCAATTTCTCCATCTTCTCCCAGACTGGCTCTGGTTCACTCCTCGGCTCCGCCGACCACCCTGTGTGCTCCCCCCCAGAAAAAGTTTTGGGCTGTTTTGGGGGATTTCGTAGTGGCCGCGAACCCCAGCGTCGTTGCTGACCTTCCTTATCTCCTTGCGTCTGCTTCCAAGGAAGGCTTTCGTGTCCCTCCATGATTTCCTCCCATGTCCAGGATATCTTCTCCTCCTTGATCTCCTCCCAAGCCCAGGATACCTTCTCCTCCTGGGCACGCTGCTTGGTCCTGGTTTGGTGGGATCTTCTGTCACGATCGTCGTAATAACATTCACACCAAAGCTCGGCGTGATATGGGTTCCACATGTTTATCGAATGAAACGCACAAAAACAATAAAGAATGAACGAAACGTGAAGCAAATTAAGTGCTCACAGGCAACTACACATAAACAAGATCCCACCAAAACACAGTGGGGAAATGGCTGCCTAAATATGATTCCCAATCAGAGACAACGATAAACAGCTGCCTCTGATTGGGAACCATACCAGGCCAACATATACATAAAACAACCTAGATAACCCACCCTAGTCACACCCTGACCTAACCAAAATAGAGAATAAAAAGGCTTTCTATGGTCAGGGCGTGACATTATAGGCTATGGATTCTGAGACAGCAACCCACAAAGCATTAGAGAGAGATAATAATGGTAGTGATTTCTGCACATTCTGCTTGATTCTAAAGCAGCATTTCAGGCATGAGCAAATGAAGCCAAATGAATAAAGCAGTCAAGCTATAAATGTATAAAAACCATGCTGTTTGTTTAACATGTGGAAACCTCTGTGGATCGTCGCGATTGGAGCGCTGGCCTCCTTGTGCCCCCTAGTGCTAGTGTTTGAGCACACACACGTGCACACACCTCGATTGAGAGGGAAAAACACAACACAAATCAGCTCAAATAATAAATGTCCCAGGAACAACAGCAGAAGGCCGCCACTGCAGTGGTTGCAGCCGTTTCTCCTTCTGTGTGCAGCAGGTTTTCAGAGGCCTCATCTCAGGGTTGCCTCTACTGTTTGCTGCTCTGCCAGCTTGAAACGCCTTGCTAGCCTTCTAAAGGCATTATCTGTTATGTAGTAGCACCGACTACTCCCTGAGATACGGTTATATAGACTGAGGAAAGGAAATACTTTTTTTTGTTCTGTCTACTGGCTGGCACATTTAGGTACTACAGTCCACGCAAGCACGACCACTAGTCAGTACATTCCCCAATCTCAGTTTTCTAATTGGCCCAGACCCATCCATTAAGAATACTGGGAAGCAGGCCGGCAGCCATACACGTATTACGAACCATACTAACCATGCTACTTAGAGCCCATGAAGGCAATACATTCTAGTCTTAAAGCTACGTTCTGCCCGCCTGCACCTATAATGCTCGCTAATTGAATGAAGAAAGAGGAAGTCTGCGCTCTTGAGAATGGTGGATTTTGATTGGCTGGCGGCGTACGAGCCTTTCGGTTTCTCCAAACTGTCAGTGTTAATCAAGTCTCATCTCTTAACACTGGGCTGGTAGTTATCAATGAGGTTGAGATTAATATTCGGGGCGAAACAGATGATAAATCATTTGTGCGTAATTAGTGCACACGGCAAGGTTACAGCTGACATGAATTTTTATCTTAATTACGTGGGAAATTTGTTCCATTAATTTAATTTGGCTTGCTCGAATGAGTCCGACACCTAACAAAGTTAATCTTACACCTGTCATTGGCAGCAGGAGAGGAAAGGGCTATGTGGGTTTGGGAGGAGGAAGGAAATAGGTTCTTCATATTGCTGGCTCTTGTAAGTGGTGTGTGTGTGTGTGTGTGTCTGTTTGTGTGTGTGTGTGTGCGTGCATGTGTGTGGCCATAAAAAGCCAAACAGGAGCACGTCTGCCCATCTGTTACAGTATTTCCCCCAATTCACCGACTCTTTAAGTTTACAACTAGGGCATCATGTTGTTGTTAAATTATAACTTTGATTTGTAGAACTGACGTATCGAATCCGACATTTTGCAGCGGAGGGTTAAATGAGCTCCGTTTTATGGAAGTCACAGAGTGTGACAGTACATTGAGTGTATTATTATTTCTGGTGTCACCAGACAGTGTCAAGACTGTTCATTGGCTCTCATCAGGGAGAGGAATCCTCCACAAGGCCCCTGTCATGGATAGCTGCTTCATATAATTTGCATACTTGATTAAAAAGTAGGAATAGGACAATAACCCTGTAATTATTCAATCAGATGCCTCATTTTTCTCGGTACCTAAGAATAAGATAACGTAGTAGCAATATTGCAACAGTTTTCGTGAACATAATATATCCAAATGGGCAAACACAGAAAACAAGACCAAATAATATGACTTCAAATCAAATCATAGTTTTAAAGTGATTGTCCTTTGGTCAGAACGTATTTTTTTAAGTAGTGCTAGTAGTCTATTAGTGCTATAATAGCAAGCACAATAGTACTACAGGAATGAACTGAATTTAATCAACTCAAAACCATCTACCGATTAGAAGAGAAGGGGGAACCTGAAGGGAAAATCAGACATCCCACTCTCTGAGGGTGTCTCATGAGTTGGGATATGCAAAATACACATATTTCTAATTCACACATGCTATACTACACACTTGTGTGAAATAGGACAAATTGGACAAATATAAGCACCCACAAAATGATTTATATTATTATCACGTTCGACATTACGCCAAGATAATTACACGACCAATCCCGTGACACTGAAGGTTAACCGAACAGGAAAGCCCCGAAAGTGACGGATTTAAAAAAAAACAAAGGGGCCTTAATCGAATTCACATGCTCCTCAGTCATTCAAACTGGCAACTCTATTACCTGGCCGTGATTCACAGTCCATGATGGCCTCCGCCATTCTAATAGAACGTCTATCCCGCTGTAATACAGACACCTCAGGCTTCGAGCCATTTGTCAAGCCTGTGATTTCACCTGGAAACTAGGTTTAACCCCACGGAGCAGCTCTCAGATCCTCAAACACTTATTTTGGCACTGAGCAGCTCTCAGCTCCTTACACGTCACTTACCCTGGCACGGAGGAGGGCGAGCTAATGATCGACTGATTCAGAAAGAGACACTCAAGAAAATAAAGGGGGAGGGGGGATTGGTAGGTTCTAGTTTACATTACTGTCTTGATATTATATCAAATATTGATGCCTAAAGGTGCTGCTGCTGGTGATGATGAGGGGGAGGAAGAGGATGCTGAGTATCACAAGTAATAGTATTGATTTTAGGTTTTTCACACATTTTACCTCAGACTGCAGCTTCAAGACACCGTGTCAGCATATAATGCCATAGGGAGTCCCCGAGCTCCTCTTTTGACCAGGTGAAGTCAGGTTGAAGCCAGGTGAAGGAGGCTCCCTGATTAGAAATAGACTACTGGAGAACATCCCCTCTCTCTTGTTCTGCTTCATTGGCAGGGTGATGACCTCTAAGAGCTGGAGAGAACATCATTATGGAGCTGCCTCAGTAATAAGAAGACAGAAGGAAAAGAGAACAGAAGGATCCTAGTCTTGGCCAAGTATCCAAGGATTTCAGTCTCTGTAGGATAGTACTTTTGAAATGAGGAACACCTAGGCAGGAACACCAAACACTGGATCATCAATACAGTGTCTTAGAATCCTATGTGGGCACTTGAATAATTACATTATTTAAAAAAAAACTATAATCCAGTGTTTTCTGGGAGGGCAATATAAAAGCAAATGTAGTCCTGCTTCTATTAAATGAACGTCTTCACGGTGAATGTGCTGCTATTGTTTTCACAGCGGTGCTGTATTATGATTATATAACATTTATAATGAATTAATAACTGCATACAAATACATGCATGTTGTTCCCTTCTGGTGAATGCATAAGGATTACATTACAATACAATTTGACTTGATAGATTAGGCTATACAGCATTTAGCTGGGGCTTGGACAACAGCGCTCTCGTGTGGTGAGCAAAATAATACTCAAATGCACCTGTCCGAAACTAAAAGTTAAGTTAGAGCGCCACCTGCAGGTGAAAAGGCACGGTGTCCATATAATATGTTCAGTACTATAATTTCACCCATACCTACAGTATTTATCACTATTCTATTCAGTGTCATGCAAGACAGCATGCGTGTATTGTAACACTGCACTCATATCTCTATTTCATTCATAGATTGTTCCATATTTCTAAATGTTAAGAACTTAGTTCAGTTGTTTGCAAATAACAGCAATGGTTGATGAATTCTGACTACTGAGCTGTCTATCTAAGCATCAATCCCCATCACTGTGCCCAGTTTCCACCCTGGCATTGTTCACACCATAGTTGAGGTGGCACTGGCAGATGTATCCACCATTACGGCTCTGGCTCTATAAATCCCTGGTGCCTCCATTGCTCATTAATCTAGCGGTGTGTTTAGGGTGACTGGGACACAGATGGCATTGAACTAGAGCCACTGGAGCCATGCTAGCTCTTCAGTAGGCCTGGCTAGTTGTCACCAATGGGGTGTGAAGGTGTTTAGAGCTGAGCAGACCTCCAGACCTGCATGTCCTGCAGAGTACCAGATAAGCAGCCTCTTTCTATCTCGCATTGGGGGGAGCCTGGAGGGGCTGTCTAGGCTAATTGGAAAGCCAGGAATCAGTGGTTATATTACACTCACTGTACTAACATCATATGCATAGTAAGCTGTACTCTATCAACTGGAATGAAAAGAAGGACACACCTGTATGGCAGGACCTGGCTGATAATGTCGTCTGTCCCTCGTTGTAAGAATGTAGATGGAATTCATTTGTATTGAATCAACAGACAATGTATTTCATGTTCAGTGGCTATTGTACTCGTGTGTTCATATACAAGCCTGATGACTGTGTAGGTCTAAATCACTCATTTGTCACACAGTTTGTGTCAGGTGGTTTGTGCTTTCAGCAGCTGAAGTACTGTTCCAAGTGGACTGTCTGGTTCTCTGTTTCTGGAATGACAAACAGTAGCAAGAGACCTGATTGGCTGACTAGAACGAGATGGCTTGATGCAACCTGGGCATAACAGGTGCCCCACTAAACTCTGCAGCTATTCAGGACTCATGGAGGTCCCTCCCTGGTCCCTCCCTCCCCCTTCCTTCCCACCTACCCTCAGTAGCTGAGAGCAGCTGCTCCAGCATGCAGTAGAGCTGATCTGCAGTAGCCACGACTCCAGATGTCTCTGCTGGGAGGTATTAGTGGAGGGTCATGCTCTGGAATTTACTGCAAATCTTCCCCATCCTTCACTGCTACCAGAATGTGCGGACCCCCCTGGAGTTTGGCCCTGAGACGATTTAGGGGGAAGCATTTCAGTGCGACACCTACTGCATTTTTGTAGACCCTAGCATTAGGCCTAGGCTATATGTGTATGAGGTATGCTGAGTTAAGGGAAAGCATTGATTAATAATGGTTTACTGACCGTAGTGGCTCCCACACGTGTGACAGGTGAGAAGACAAAAGTTGAGATCCGTTTTCCCCATCCAGCGGAATAAAAACCTTGTTCAAGCTCAGCTCTGTTTGCTTTTTAAAGCCAGCTGGTCATGGCAACGGCCACTTAAAGGTCAGAGGTCAGAGGGAGTGGGGCATCTATTACTCGACACTGACGTGCACTATTTCCACCACCAGGTGCGGTGAGCGCTGTGACAGCCATTGTTAATGGATGGTATGCCGTTAATATGGCGCAGATGTCTTCGCATATGGCTCCCCCACCGCCACACCGTTTCATTGGAGTGAACGAATTAGGCAGGTGGCTGCGGAACGGAAACTCAGACACGACTGGAGCGTATTCATTAGGACACATCGTAGCGAAACATTTCGCAAGGACAATGATAAATGTCTTATTGGAGGTGTTCAAATAGTCCCTCCCTGTTTAAGTCCGTTTTCTACCGTTTGGTGCCTAATGAATACAACCCGGATAATCTCAGAACTGTCTGTATGGATATTCGTGAGAGAACCTATACCAACATGCTGTTTAGAGGCGGGTCTCCATTATGGAATGTATGATTGGTTGAACAGCTGAGAAATATAGGCCTACATCAGGAACATGATTGTGTCCAAAATGGTACCCTATTCCCTATATAGTGCAATACTTTTGACCAGAGCCCTAGTCCACTACACAGGAAATAAAGTCCTATTTGGGACACAAACCTGGTTTGAGGAGCATTAGCTAATGACAAGAGCTGAGCCTTGGTCATGGTGAAAGGATGCAAATTGTTGAGTAATAAATCCTCATCTTGTCATCCTCTCGATTTGTCTTCTCTGAGATAAGAGGGTTTGCAGAGAAGCACGCCATCAGCCCCAGAGAGTTTTCATTCTCTCCCCTGTCTGGAGAGCCACAGCAATAGGACAAATTGTTATTCTGTAGGGAAGACTGATGGTGCAGCAAGTTGAGCATTGCTATCACAATATCAGAAAGGAAGATATATTGAGCAACGCATACATGTATATGACTTGGCTTTATGTCTGTACGACTTACATTTTGCTTTCGGCTTTTCTACCCCCATCTTTCCCTGAGGATGGGATTGGAAGCCTCTTCCTTATAGGAAACATATTTCTGGTCACAAAAATAACTTCATCTTTAATAGTATTAAAAACCTCTACCACAATAATACATCTGTTAGCCGTCTGCTGTAAAGCGTTATTTGTAAGGGTTATCGTTGGTAGGACTATTTACTTGAGATGAGGGTACTTCAACACTAGATGGTGCTCTGGCCTTATTCTGAAGTCAAAACAAATCAACAAAGTTGATATTACTCACAAGTCTGTAATACTGAACCAACATTTTGGCACAAAGCCTGCGTTTACACAGGCAGCACAATTCAGATATTTTTTCCCTCATTTGTCTTTTGACCAATCAGATCAGCTCTTTTGCCAATAATTGGAGAAAATATCTGAATTGGGCTGCCTGTCTAATTGCACCTATAGTGACTCAGGGCTACGACTTAGTTGAAACAGGTTATTTGTATGCAGTGCAATCAGTGTAACCAATGACCATAGTGAGAGGTAATGTAATCTTAGTGGTATACTCAGTGGTTTTTAAACAATTCATATCTGGCTTCCATTTGATAATATCCAAAAGCATTTAATAAAATACCCTTTTCTGAGTGTTTATTGAGTGTGGTTTGTCTGAGGCTGAGGGAGGAATCAACACGCAGCCAACTGAGCCACATTCCCTCTCCCACTCACCACCACAGAGTGAGACATCCAACCAGGCAGGATTATAGCCTGACAGATAGCAGCATTAGGGAAGGCTGGGGCCCTGTACACTGACATCTGAACCTTGGAAGGACATTGGGGAACTACTTGCAAGCCCATTGATCCCATTTGTTTAGATGGCAGGCTTATGAGCTCTATTTCAGCAATTTCTTCAACATAGAAACATAGCATAGGTCTATGTCAAATCCAGGGGCGGAAATCCCGGGGGGGACGGGGGGACACGACCCCCCCATCCTGGGAAAAATATGATTTGTCCCCCCCAATATATCACTGAAACATAACTATGTAATTTAAATAATATTAATAATACGCAATGAAAGCAATTGTGCTGATTATAGACACTTAATAGCGCGTTTTTAAGTTTCAAAAGATTGCGACCCCCCCCACCCTTTGCCTCACAATGGTTTGATCCACTGCCAGTTCCTTAGTTGGCAAGGTAACAGAGGGGTGGTATCCACTGTCCGAAAGGCACTCAATGAACGTAACTGATGTGAGGTTAATCCAGTCAATCGCGCACACACACTAGCTGAATATGCAGAGCTAGCGGGCAAATATTAACTATTAAGCTAGCTAGTAATTATTCCATTTATGTGGCCTCGTCAAAGATGGAATCTTTGCTATCGTCAATTTATTCCAAGATCAGCATGCAGATGATGTAAGTTAGTGCTTCAAAGTCCCTGTGATAAGGTTAGCGATAAACTGAAGTCCAAACTGAACAGAACTACACTCTCTTCTACCATTTTCTTAAATATATTTAATGGTCTCGTTGCAAAAGCTAAGTTGTCGCAAGGGAACTTTTATTAATTTATTTTATTTCACCTTTATTTAACCCGGGTAGCAAAGATTATAGCAAACACCACTGAAACGGAATTGGTGCTCGCTAGCTTTGCAAATTCATCTATTGTTGGAAGCCAGCCAATATGAAACAAACTATTAAAATTACAAAAGATTGCAGCATGTGTTGTGTAAATGGTGAACTCATACAGCTGTCAACTCTTGTCATTTTAATCCGTTTCACATTTGCTAGCTACCTTTTAGATCGAAGCCCAAATAGAATGATAAAAGATAAGATGATAGAAGCCCATCTCCTACTGTAAATAACCTACACACTGTGTGTGTGTGTAGCCAGCCAGCCAGCCAGCCAGCCAGGTAGAAAAATGGCAGAAAAATAAAAGACGGACATCAGAGTATTTTTCAGTACACCAAAACGCAAAGTAAGAACCCTAGTAGCCTAATATCTCAAAGACTAGTTGATAAAATGTTCATAAGAAAGAAATGAAATTCTAATGGAAATGTTTCACAATGATGTCATTAGGCAGAGCAGGCAACAGATGGCACACAGACAGCAGAGTTGGGGACAGATATGCAGGGACAGACTGGCAGAGACAGGGAGTCTCAGGTAAGTTTGTTGAGTCTTTGTTTGGCAACATTATGAAAGGTTCTCAATTTTTTTGACTTGTAAAATAGGAACATAATTGGAAAATGCCATGGATACCCCCACTCTCAACTTAAACTGGTGACTGAACTAAGATTTGTTAAAGGCAATGATATTGCTGTTGTGATTAGTTGTGTAGTTTTGGGTACCGGTAGTTAGGAGTACGGCAAACACCTTATTTCTTTGGTTCCTCAATATACATTTACCATATTACAATGTAGGCTATGTGTTACAGCACTACTTTTGGTGTCCCCCTCAGGAATTGCTCTTGAGAAAATTTAATGTAATTGTCCCCTCCAAAGTTGATATCAGATTTTCGCCCCTGGTCAAATCCTCTTCAGTATAATGTGTGGCTTCCATAGTGTTCATACGTATTCAAGTTAAAACTCTGCAGTGAAAGGCCTTCAATACACTCTTAGAAAAAAGGGTTCCAAAAGGGGTTCTGCGGCTGTCCCATAGGATAAACCTTTTTGGTTTCAGGTAGAACTATTTTGGGTTCCATATGGAATGTTCTGTGGAAAGGGTTCTACATGGAACCCAAAAGGGTTCTACCTTGAACCCTTTCACCTATGGCAACAGCCGAAGAACCCTTTTTGGTTTTAGATAGCACCTTTTTTTCTAAAAGTGTAGTGCTAACATCCTTCTTTGAGCCACGAAACCATAACATTAGCTTACTTAGAAAAATGAAGAAATTGGTAAATGGAATGTACAGTACAAAATGTTAAGTGCATGTAAACAACAATATTGTGTGTCTACTCAGATTTAGATAGTACAAAGGCCTTGGAGATATTTTCAAACGTTTTCCCCTCAAGATAATCTAGGCAATATAGACTGAATAAGCCTTTTGTATGCATGCATGCACACACTGCCAGTATAGGTTGTGTATTGTTGTATTAATTCAATTACATACCAAGATGATAGAAACAGGAGGAGGTTTTATGTGACATCAAATATACATATAGCTAATAATTTAGGAATGAGACAACATCTATTCCTAACGAGAGCTTACACAGCATGGAGATGTGTGATGTTAAGTTTTAGACTTCACATTGCACACACGGTGCAAGTGGCAAGTGAGTAGGACGCAGAGCATGGAAACAGACCCTCAGGGCCTTCAGAGGCTAACATGGCCACTACAACCCATTATTATTTACAGCATTGATACAGGTGTAGGACCTTAATTTGATCACCTGTTGCAAGAGAACTTTCCTGCATGCAGGACATTTTCAACGTGCGGCGTATTTTAGGTTTAAAAAGGCTTCTGAATTTTGTTAATTTCCACTTAGAAATTTCAGGTGTAAGAATGAGAAAAGGATACATTGATGTTAGCAAGATCTTACATATGCTCCATGTACTGTATGATAAGATGTATTCTGGAGATAAGCAGCTATTTTTGTTTTTAACAGTACAATAAACCAATTCAGCTAGCACAGTTTCGGCTCTTCAGTGATCCATGTGTAAAAGTGTCCACTGGCTAAGTGGCTAGGATTGCTTACTGTATAATAGGCTAACAAACCATGCAGTGCTACAGTCAATGCCAATTTGACATAGTATCATCCAGGTCGGAATTGTATTCCGACAGCAGCAACAGACAGAATCCCTAAGTGCATGAATAATTACAAAGTGCAATGCCCATCACAAGTGAATCTGCCGTGCAACATTGGGATGTCCTCATATAGAGATGGGAGAAGTGTGCTGTTGTCATTTGGCTCTGTATCCCTCCACATCGCTCAAGCTCAAGGTCTATTTTGTAGCCTGGTTAAACCAGACTGAATGCTGCGCTCACCATTGTCTCACACAATGGGGAAGCATAGAAAACTCAATGTATTAAGACACATGGCTCTGAGGCTACCTATTTTGTACTTCCCTTCTCTCAAGTAGGTTCATTCGGTCAGAGGAGACGCAGTATGAAGCTGACTCACAGGACAGTGTTTAATTTGTTCCGGTAAAGTAATTAAATCTCTCACAGTTAATGCATCCCAAATGCCACCCGATTCCCTATATAGTGCACTACTTTTAATCAGAGCCCTATGGTTCTGCATGTAGTGCACTAAAAAGGGGGCCATTCAGGATGCAAACAGTCTGTCTGTAAAATAATCACACAGGTCACTGGCTAGATCCATGGGACTACAGTAGAAAATTAGCCGGCTGGCTAATCTGGCACAGACATTTTCACACATGTTGATTAATGTGCATTGCCCCTGTCAAACACACCTAATAAAATCAAGTAAAGATGAATGGCAAACAAACACTATAACAGGGATATCATACCCAACGTGTGCATGGATTTGTATAGCATACAATAAATGAATGAGCAGCAATAACCTCAACCTGTATGCACTCATAACTTACCATCTGAACCACTGAGACACGGAGTAGACAATGGATACTTAAGCAGGATTAAAGATTCACTGTCGTTCCAGACATCTGAACGCTGTGCAGAATATATTATTTTGAGCCCTATATTTACTTGGCTCTCAGATGGAAAAGTCAACAGGAAGTCTCTCAGTATGAGACGCAGGCAGACCTGTCATGGACATTTCATTGGCAGAATACAGTTGTTGTCTAAACTTCTTTATTGTTCAATTAATCCAAAGACAATGGCTATTAATCTGAAGTGTAACAAACCCCAGCAAAAACAAAGACCGTAAACTCATACAATATTCTTATAGATCAACCCCTGTGACACATATCTCAAAAATATACACACTGTACACTGTAAACATACAGCATATCATAAGACATGAAAAATAGCACTATATCAAATAATACTTGGTGTTATATCGTATGTAACATCACCTAATATGTGCGCATGTCAGTAACTGAAAGTAAAATGTAAGCATTATTAGAACACAGATAGGAATGGGATAAGACAGACGGAAAGCGGTAGAGTTGTGTTGACGCTTATTACAATTGGAATAATGTGGATAAACGTGGGCTTCAACAAAAGTATGCTTTCACAGTATAACGATACGGCTGATGGTAAAAGCTGTGAAGGGAGAAACCAGCGTATCACTGAGTGGAATTTTAAAAAAATGTAAAAAATAACATTTAACCCTCAGATTTTGTCCAACCACTGTTTTCTTCTACAAATAGAAAGCCTCCATGATCTGTAGTCCTGTATTTTGCAAGCACGCGCGCACACACAAACCAAACACACACACATCACATTACCCCACATCAGCTACAGTTGAAGTTGGAAGTTTACATACACCTCAGCCAAATACATTTAAACTCAGTTTTTCACAATTTCTGACATTTAATCCTAGTAAAAAAATCCCTGTATTCGGTCAGTTAGGATCACCACTTTATTTTAAGAATGTGAAATGTCAGAATAATAGTAGAGAGAATGATTTATTTCAGCTTTTATTTCTTTCATCACATTCCCAGTGGGTCAGAAGTTTACATACACTCAATTAGTATTTGGTAGCATTGCCTTTAAATTGTTTAACTTGGGACAAACATTTCGGGAAGCCTTCCACAAGCTTCCCACAATAAGTTGGGTGAATTTTGGCCCATTCCTCATGACAGAGCTGGTGTAACTGAGTCAGGTTTGTAGGCCTTCTTGTTAGCATACACTTTTTCAGTTCTGCCCACAAATGTTCTATAGGATTGAGGTCGGGGCTTTGTGATGGCCACTCCAATACCTTGACTTTGTTGTCCTTAAGCCATTTTGCCACAACTTTGGAAGTATGCTTGGGGTCATTGTCCATTTGGAAGACCCATTTGCGACCAAGCTTTAAGTTCCTGACTGATGTCTTGAGATGTTGCTTCAAAATATCCACATAATTTTCCTGCCTCATGATGCTATCTATTTTGTGAAGTGCACCAGTCCTTCCTGCAGCAAAGCACCCCCACAACATGATGCTGCCACCCCCGTGCTTCACGGTTGGGATGGTGTTCTTCGGTTTGCAAGCCTCCCCCTTTTTCCTCAAACATAATGATGGTCATTATGGCCAAATAGTTCTATTTTTGTTTCATCAGACCAGAGGACATTTCTCCAAAATGTACGATCTTTGTCTCCATGTGCAGTTGCAAACCGTAGTCTGGCTTTTTTATGGCGGTTTTGGAGCAGTGGCTTCTTCCTTGCTGAGAGGCCTTTCAGGTTATGTCGATATAGGACTCATTTTACTGTGGATATAGATACTTTTGTACCTGTTTCCTCCAGCATCTTCACAAGGTCCTTTGCTGTTGTTTTGGGATTGATTTGCACTTTTCGCACCAAAGTACGTTCATCTCTAGGAGACAGAACGCGTCTTCTTCCTGAGTGTTATGACAGCTGCGTGGTCCCATGGTGTTTATTCTTGCGTACTATTGTTTGTACAGATGAATGTGGTACCTTCAGGCATTTGGAAATTGCTCCCAAGGATGAACTAGACTTGTGAAGATCTACAAAAAAAATTCTGAGGTCTTGGCTGATTACTTTTGATTTTTCTATGATGTCAAGCAAAGAGGCACTGAGTTTGAAGGTAGGCCTTGAAATACATCCACAGGTACACCTCCAATTGACTCATATGATGTCAATTAGCTTATCAGAAGCTTCTAAAGCCATGACATCATTTTCTGGAATTTTACAAGCTGTTTAAAGGCGCAGTCAACTTAGTGTATGTAAACTTCTGACCCACTAGATTTGTGATACAGTGAATTATAAGTGAAATAATCTGTCTGTAAACAATTGTTGGAAAAATTACTTGTGTCATGCACAAAGTAGATGTCCTAACCGACTTGCCAAAACTAACGTTTGTTAACAAGAAATTTGTGTAGTGGTTGAAAAATGAGTTTTAATGACTCCAACATAAGTGTATGTAAACTTCCAACTTCAACTGTATGTCTTGCCTACATTGGACACCTAATCAACAGCAAACATCCCTCGCAAGGGCAGAGCAGTCATTGTACTGCTTCAACATAGCGATCCTAGATCCACACACGGCCCATCTGCATGTTCTCCTGTCAGTCACCATCTAAACCTAACCCTGTCAGTCATCATCTAACCCTAAACCTGTCAGTCACCATCTAACCCCAACCCTGTCAGTCATCATCCTCTTTGCCTATCTCCTCAGGTAGCGGTGTGCTGAAGTCCTGAAAACATGTTCTGAAGTAGCCAACCAGGGACTCAGACAGGTGCTTCTGGCTCTGCAGGGACAGGAAGTGGCCCTCGTCTGGGTAGAGCTATCTCAAACAAAGGTCAAAGGTCAAACACAAGGTCAGTCAGGATAGTACTGTCCAGCATTGGGACTGTCATTCCTGTAGTGAACTGTGGTTACTCCTCTATCAGTTAGAAGGAACAAGAAAGTAACTCAATGTTTTTCCTGAGAGGTGTGTGTGTGTGTGTGTGTGTGTGTGTGTGTGTGTGTGTGTGTGTGTGTGTGTGTGTGTGTGTGTGTGTGTGTGTGAGTGAGCGCGCATGTGTGTGTGTGCGCGCATGTGTGTACGTGCAAGTGTGGTGGGTGAGTGCAAATATATCAGCTTGCAATCAAAATCACTTCAATAATCACATTATGTAATCACTCATTCAACATTTTCATTCAAATTTGTTGATCACGGCTCGTACCTGCATTGTGTAGTTCGCTCCAATTTTGATCAAGTGCTTAATCAACTCTGCTGAATGTTGGAAATGAACATTTGCTGAGAAAAGAACAAAAAATCACCAATTGATTTAGCAAATTGACTTTGAATACAACACCAATCACTGATTCTGACGGATTTAGGATTGTCTATTTTCTATTTCTGTTGGACAAAAGGGTAATTACCGTCAGCGGTTCCATGAATCAACAGAAAATCCGGTCCTTGCGGTCCTTTCATCATGTTTCCTTGCAACCCTTTCATATTTGGAAGCACTCTAGAAACCTGAAAGAATAGATATGGGAGACAGTGTAACCTCAGGTTTTCAATTTTTTTTAACCTTTATTTTGACAGTGAGTCATGCTGAGACCAAGGTCTTTCTCACAGATGAGCCCTGTATACACATCAATATACACATCAATATTCACATCAATATACACTACCGGTCAAACGTTTTAGACCACATACTCATTAACAGGTTTTTCTTTAGTTTTACAATTTTCTACATTGTACAATAATAGTGAAGACATCAAAACTATGAAATAACACATATGGAATCATGGAGTAACCAAAAAAGTGTTAAACAAATCAAAATATATGTTATATTTGAGATTCTTAAATAGCCACCCTTTGCCTTGATGACAGCTTTGCACATTCTTGACATTCTCTCAACCAGCTTCATGAGGTAGTCACCTGGAGTGTTGTGTTGAGACAAGGTAGGGTTGGTATACAGAAGATAGCCCTATTTGGTAAAAGACCAAGTCCATATTATGGCAAAAAAAGCTCAAATAAGCAAAGAGAAATGACAGTCCATCATTAAGACATGAAGGTCAGTCAATACGAAACATTTCAAGAACTTTGAAAGCGTATTCAAGTGCAGTCGCAAAAACCATCAAGCTCTATGATGAAACTGGATCTCATGAGGACCGCCACAGGAATGGAAGACCCAGAGTTACCTCTGCTTCAGAGGATGAGTTCATTAGAGTTACCAGCCTCAGAAATTGCAGCCCAAATAAATGCTTCACGGAGTTCAAGTAACAGACACATGTCAACATCAAATGTTCGGTATGGGGGTGCTTTGCTGGTGACACTGTCTGTGATTTATTTGGAATTTCATGGCACACTTAACCAGCATGGCTACCACAGCATTCTGCAGTGATATGCCATCCCATCTGGTTTGTGCTTAGTGGGACTATCATTTGTTTTTGAACAGGACAATAACACAACACACTTCCAAGCTGTGCAAGGGCTATTTGACCAAGAAGGAGAGTGATGGAGTCCTGCATCAGATGACCTGTCCTCCACAATCCCCCGACCTCAACCAAATTGAGATGGTTTGGGATGAGTTGGACCGCAGAGTTAAGGAAAAGCAGCCAACAAGTGCTCAGCATATGTGGGAACTCCTTCAAGACTGTTGGAAAAGCATTCCAGGTGAAGCTGGTTGAGAGAATGCCAAGAGTGTGTAAAGCTGTCATCAAGGCAAAGAGTGGCTATTTGAAGAATCTCAAATATAAAATATATTTTGATTTGTTTAACACTTTTTTGGTTACTACATGATTCTATATGTGTTATTTCATAGTTTTGATGTCTTCACTATTATTCTACAACGTAGAAAATAGTAAAAATAAAGAAAACCCTTGAATGAGTAGGTGCTCTAAAACGTTTGACCTGTAGTGTACACTATACACATCAATATTCACATCAATATACACTATACACATCAATATATACTATACATATCAATATATATATCAATATACACCAATTTTCACGTCAATACACGAAAAGCAAAACAAAACCTCAGGTTTGAACAGAAAACAATATCTGAGGGAAAACCAACCACAGCACTGAATAAATAGTTGTGAAAAGATCACGTTAAACAACTAGCCTTGTTAAATCAGACTGCTCACTTATTCCTTCACTTCACAAACAATGCTGAGCACAATGTTCAGTCTGGTTGAGCCAGGCTACAATACAGGACTGGATCAAACCTGTCTAACACCCCAGGGGATCCAGTGTGTTGTTTCATTATAGGTTTTGGCCTTTCTAGGGAGTTTTTCCTAGCCACCGTGCTTCTACACCTGCATTGCTTGCTGTTTGGGGTTTTAGGCTGGGTTTCTGTACAGCACTTTGAGATATCAGCTGATGTAAGAAGGGCTTTATAAATACATTTGATTTGATTTGATTCATTATAAATCTTCTTCGGGATCGGTGTCCCTTCCACAGGACGGTTGAGCTAACATAGGCTAATTAGCATGAGGTTGTAAATAACAAGAACATTTCCCAGGACATAGACATATTTGATGTTGGCAGAAAGCTTAAATTCTTGTTAATCTAACTTCACTGTCCAAATTTCAGTAGCTATCACAGTGAAATAATGCCATGCTATTGTTTGAGGAGAGTGCACAATTTTGAACATGAAAAGTTATTAATTAACAAATTTGGCGCATTTGGGCAGTCTTGATACAAGATATTGAACCGAAATGCAATGGTTCATTGGATCAGTCTAACACTTTGCACATACACTGATGCCATATAGTGGCCAAAATCTAAATTGCACCTGGGCTGGAATAATACATTATGGCCTTTCTCTTGCATTTCAAAGATGATGGTACAAAAAAAATACAAAAGAACGGTTGTTTTTTTCTTTGTATTATCTTTTACCAGATCTATTGTGTTATATTCTACTACATTCCTTTCACATTTCCATAATCTTCAAAGTGTTTCCTTTCAAATGGTGCCAAGAATATGCATATCCTTGCTTCAGGGCCTGAGCTACAGGCAGTTAGATTTGGGTATGTCATTTTAGACAAAAACATTTAAAAAGGGGCTAATCCTTAACAGAACGTGCATTTTTCCATCTACCTCTAAGGACTGTATGAGTGATGCCCTGCTGTTTATTTATGATCAATTTGACCTACTTCTCTGGACTAGCATCATTTACATTTTAAATGGCTGGAACTGTGTGGCCCACATATCAACAACCCACTTCCAGGGGAACATTTTCACTGATAACAGTAATCTCACACAGGAAGTTGTACAGCTTCACTAGTTATTATTCTGACTGATGAACAATACCTGGCCCATGAACATACTCACACACATAAATTTGCGCACGTACACACACATAAATACGAACACCCAACACACACACACACACACGCACACACACACACGCTTCAGTGTGACAGTTCCCGCTGTTCTCCAATCTGCTGTGATAAACTGTAGAACAACAAATAGAAAACCATTAATAACAACAACAGATGGACTGTGATAAACAACTTACTTGATATCTGTTGTCGTTCTTTGACGTCAGGCCAAAGTATCGCTCTGAAAATGCTGAAGCTTCATGTAGAGAGAGTACGCAACATTTCAAAAAAGTATTCAGTTCTTTCATCTCTAATTTCATTGATAATCAAATGTGTACAATATTTAATGTCATTTGTTGTGGGAAATGTACACACACAAAACACACAGCACCGATTTCCCAATCCTAGATCGAGCCTAAACCTAGACTGAAAAGCTATTTCAATGGAGATGGTCCATTCAGCTTGCTTTTCAATTCAGGAGTAGGTTAAATCTCTGTCAAGGAAACTGACCTAAAGGGTAAGATCATGGAGACATTACCCACCGTAAAGTTTCCAGTCAATCACTGGGGAATTAGCAGCTGCACACTTAATCAGTGCAGTGGACCTCAGAAGCATCAAGGTGAGGTAAGCACCGTATCCCTGGAAAGAAAAGGACACCTTCACTTGTTGAACACACCCGTGAGTGTGAAGCATGGTGATCAACTGAAAGACATCAGTTAAACTTGCCTTTCCGTAGATTCCGATCCGCGCGCGGTCAATGTATGGGAGTGTCATCAAGTATCTGTAATGAGTAAATAAAAACAACCCAAAGCAGAATGACTAATTATTTTTACAGACATTTCATGAGGGCTTTAACACAGATGACTGACAGGGAAGTTAGAGTGCACAACCATGCCATACATTTTCAATGGATTTCAATGGAAAGGGGAGTATATTGTATCATATCACATCCTGTCTTATCTTATGGTATTGTCTTATATCATATTGTATGGCATCGCACCGCACTGTATATCGCATTACATCTTATATATTGCATATCGTATCATCTAACAGTGTATATCGCATCGTATTGTATTCTATATTACATATATACATATTCTATCCATATACTGTCCATAATGTCTGTACATCCCATCATATGTAAATAAACAAATATATATAGATATGATATAATGTTATATATATCATCACATGCTGGTCGGAGGTTACATACTCCAGTGCAGCTATCTGGTCCTGAACATCCACAGTACCCAGGCGCTGATGGACCTGCTGCAGGACTCTCAGGCCCCGGAAGCCTGTCCCCCTGCCGTCCAGCCTGGCCACGATCACCTCATCACAACTTACCAGCACCGAGTCCCAACCCAGCTCATACTCATCCCTCACCGACTGACTGCCAGGCCCACCATCACTAAGAGAGGGGCGGAAGGGGGAGGGAGAGTGAGAAAGAGGGTGGTTAATTCAAGCTTCTCAAACAAGTTAACTCATTTAAAGTTCCATATTATGTGAAAACATCTTCCCTTAATTAAAGAAAGCATAATCTCACATCATGGACTTGGAGTTAGAAAATCACTGTGTTTGTTCTCAAGGTAACGTATTCAGTTCTAAATGTATTTCTGAATGAAAATGTACTTAAGTCTGTGTTACTATGTTAGAACGCTAGGAAAGAGGAGCGATGCTTACACAATCAAAAGAAGGCCATAGAGAAGAGATTCAGAAAAGTCAAGTGGATAGGTGAGTTTCAAAGGCAGCTCTGTGAGAAGAAAATACTGAATTACAGTAGTTATTAAAATAAACAATATACTGTAGAGAGAGAGAGAGAGAGAGAAAAAAAGTGACCGACAGACTATAGAGCAGAGAGAGAGAGAGAGAGAGACAGAGAAAGAAAGAAATATACACCGAGAGAAATGGTTAGTTACCAAAGTCTTCACTTGGAATAACAGTGACATCTGACTTAGAGATCTTTTTGATTTCCAAGGCAGCTCTCAGAGGCATGTTGTTGTCCAATATAAAGTAAGCTGTGAGGATAAAGTGTGAAAGTAACCATTGACATACTGTGGGTAAAGAGACACGAGGATGCCGATTATATGGGGTATTAAAAAAAATCTATCAACATATTGTTTCACGAAGCACATTAATTTGAGTTTCACATTTTTCTAATACAGTTGGCTGACTTCACATAGGCCACTGCGTCTAAACCACATGTCATGTGATCCTTCGTTTTAAACTGTCCCCAATCACATCATTTCAGTACAATTATGCCTCATATTCAGTGTCATTGAAATGCATCCAGGCATATAAAAGACAAATAAATTCAATTTGCCTTAAAAAAACACTTCCCAGATGCTCATTTAAACCTTGGCAGAACATTTCATTTGGACAGATGTTGAAAATGTATTTCACACGATGTGAAACACAGCCAACAATCTCGTGGCCAAATATGAAATAGGAACCATTAAAACAGACTGGAAATAGTACAGTACAGGAGAGGAGAGTTCATAGCAATACTTAGTATTACTCACTGTTTACATCATTAAAACTCTGTAGCATCACAGATGGAGCACCGGGACCTGTGGAACAGAAGATACTCTAGTAATACTACATGGCATCGTTTTGAGACTGAACAAGCGTTCAGTATGATATTCTAACATGGTTTTATAGTAGTAATGTAGCTACCCTAGCCTATGTAAGCCCAGCGACGTCACCCGTGGGATATACTTATTAAAGCAGTGGTTAGGAGACCCAGGCGCCATCGGCTACTGTATCATAAAATACATAACGGCATAATTACTCCCTAACCATATCTCATACATTACCCAGAATAGGTTGGGTTTTACTACATAAAGCTGTATTTGGCTGAATGATTTCCGGAACGAAAAAACACAGACCTTACCTTTACACTGTAGAATAACATGCTGTTTATTCGGGCTGATGTCTGCATCAAAGAACGTGCATGCTTCCTGGTTCATCTCACAGGTCAAACATCGTTGAGAGAACAGACCAATAGTAGATGCACTGAAAGAGGGATTTTTTGTTGTTGTTGCACTTCTTCACATTCTTGAGATAATTGCATTTCAACAATGTATTATATCTATGCAATACGGATGGGTAAGATAAACTGTAGCTGAATAGGGCTAACAGCTACTAGAATGAAGCTGAAATGTCTGGTGTTATTAAGAATACAGGATGCGCATTTCTTCATGGGGAAAACGTTTTAGAATCATTTCTCACCTGTACACGTGTCTCTTTTGTGGGGAGTCTTGAGTACTGATAAAATATCTATATAGGTGAAAGCAGAATAACTTTAACTAGAGCAAGTACAAGAAGCTATAGACACAAATAGAATAGCTTCAACAGAAGAGATGTTTGAAAAGAAAAAAAAGGACAACACTTGTTGAAGCTCATATCTGTAAGACGAAATATGATATTCAATTATTCTCATAACTGATCTGAAACGATCTGACAGACTTACATGGTTTGCTCCCCCTCATCATAAGCTAATATCTTGGTCACCTCCCAGTTGCCTGACGTCAAGTGACGGACATCATTTTGATCACTTCTGAACTGAGAAAAGACAAATTGTGATTTTTTTCGATAAAAACAAGTTTAAAAAAAAAAAAAGACAACGTGAGCACTGAAAAAGCCAGAGAATGACAAGATGACCAACGTGTATTTCAGAACTGGAGTATGACAGCACCCACCGATTTGGTGAACATGGCAATATGATGGAAGTCTCCTTGTCCCCCCTGCTTCACCGGTATGGTCAGGAAAAACCTGCTCCCGTCCTTTGAAAACACTGGCTCCTGGTTCTGAGGACATTGGATTTTAAGGGACAGTCAAAGTGCATCAATTTCCTCTTTACTATTAGCATATAGATACAATACTCACTGTTTTAAAATTGCAGCACAATTTGGACCACATCAAGCCCACAGTAGCATTCAAATAAAATGTTACTAGATGGAAATATGAATTTGCTAATATTATAGAACATTTACATTTCAGCTTACCTGTCTGGTGAGCCAGAGATCTGAAGCTTCCTCATGTTTCTGAAATTCAAATGAAGGAACATGTCTTAGATCCAACATGGAGTACGACACAGACGACGCCAATAAAACCCTTTTCTAGGGAGGACCACTTTAGCGTAGATGAAGGAAAAACCCACCTGTACACAGGATCCGATGGTGGCGTCGCACACAGTGAGGAAGGACACGTTCTGGGGCCGGTTGAGCCATCGAACCGCTGCATGGGTGTTGCTGATCCACTTCACCATGCTCACATAGTGTTCTCTGGGTCAACGTCAGACAAACATTCAGACGTATAGCAACTACTTCTCTGGGCCATTTGAATCATATTTCTGAATGATGGTTGTATACTTGTGAATGGCACTTGATCAAACATGCACTGTAACAATCAGGGGCGGACTGGCCTTCTGGCATTTCAGGCAAATGCCAGACGGGCTGGTTCATTTTTAGTCTATGGGCCTCTTTAGCTTGGATTTTTCACGCAAAATGATCACTTTCTGGCTAATAATGGGAGCCTCGATGGGAAAAATGGGCCAATGTGGGGGCCTTGAGGAATATAATGGACGGTGTGGGGGTTTCAAGGAAAAAATTAGCCGGTGTTTTATGAAATGACAATACCAATTTCTGGTCCAGTCTGCCCCTGGAAACAATTAAACATGCAGCCATACAGATTCAATTGTCGTATACTGGTTATAACGGTTAGTAAAGAAATAACACGCAAAGAATAACCTGACACGCCTGGTGGCACCACAACAATTACAAATTAAAAGAACTAAGGGGCTGCCAGAATGATGTGTCTTCCTCACCTTCCTCTCAGGCCATCAGGTGGTACCAGCTCCTGAGTGTGTGTGGGACCGTACAGGTTCACCACCAACAGCCTGACTGTGGGGTTGGGCTGGCCAGCCTGTCAGCAAACAGATCCTCATAAGGTCAATTAGTTAGTATGCCGAGAAAAACAAACACTGTTGCTACACTGCTTTCAAACCAAGGTGCATGAACAGTGGATATTCAGCAACTCATTATAAACTATGCAAACAATCAATGCTTCAAATGACTGCACAGGTTATTATATTCTGAACATCTTTGCTTTGCCTGGACCATTTGGATGTCTGTCCTAGATTAACCTCTTTATTTTGCCTTAACCATTTGGATGTCTGTCCTAGCTTAACATCTTTGTTTTGCCTGGACCATTTGGATGTCTGTCTTAGATTAACATCTTTATTTTGCCTTGACCATTTGGATGTCTGTCCTAGCTTAACATCTTTGTTTTGCCTGGACCATTTGGATGTCTGTCCTAGCTTAACATCTTTGTTTTGCCTGGACCATTTGGATGTCTGTCCTAGCTTAACATCTTTGTTTTGCCTGGACCATTTGGATGTCTGTCCTAGCTTAACATCTTTGTTTTGCCTGGACCATTTGTATGTCTGTCCTAGCTTAACATCTTTGTTTTGCCTGGACCATTTGGATGTCTGTCCTAGCTTAACATCCAACGAGAGATTATCTCAGAGATGACCGAGCAAATCATCTATCTTATCTTTAAATCCCTGGAGGTAATGACTGAACTGGCAGAATATCATTGTGAATTCTTCATACAAGCAGTCTTCTTTGTTCTGGCGGATGTAGATAGAAGTAGGGCTGGCACGGTAAATCTATAATCGTGTAAACAACGATTATCAATGAAGAACGTCATTTTTAAGTCGACAAACTTTACCTAAAAGCAATAAGTAAGAGTAAGCCTGATTCACTAACAACCAATGTAAGGAGAGATGAGAGAAGATAAAAGCTGACTGTGGACTGTAGACAGCTGACTGTAGACTGTAGACAGCCGGGCATTCAAAAAGACCAGTCGTGCAGTCAGGAGCCAAAGGAGAAGATGAGCTTCTAGTTTTTTTGCTATTCGAACGGTTATACTTGTAACTATAACAGTGATCATTGTTGACAAATAACCGTAATCCAAAATTCCATAACCATCACAGCCTTTGTTGGAAGCGCTATTACCTCCTCCCATAAAATCTGAGCAGTGTTCTGATCATTTTGTCTAATCATTTATTCAGTTTCCAATTTCCCTTTTGTTGAGACTCCATAAATACTTGATCTATCAGAATATAAGACCTTTATGTGAGCAGTATTTCTAACCAACTCTATGCACAGGATAATCTAGATAACGGGATAGCTATAGTTGTTGTATCGACATGCCGTACATATAATACAGCGCATCAGTCGATAGCACAGAAACATGACTTCCAAAGCTCAAGTCTAGTATACTGTGTGAATCAACAAAGACAGACAATAGTTATATCATCAGAACTGAAATAACTGTTCCTTCAGCCAACAGTTTTTCTTGTTGTTGCTATGACCAATAGTGTTGTTTTTCCAACAAACAAGTACAATTTCACCAATGGAGGCAAAAATAATGACACAGACAAATACATGCACTTTCTTCAGCAGCATGCTATCCCATTATATTGCGTCTTTCCATTACCTTGGGGTATGGGTACTCCTGTGATCTGGGGTAGGGGCTGCCAGTGAACCGAGGCAGGAACATGTTGGGTACCAGGGTATCGTTGATCATGAGGAAGGCCAGTCTCTCTCCGTCAGGTGACCACCAGTGTACTATGTGTGACTGCAGAATCTCCTCTGAAAACACAAGGACCAAACTGCCATCAATAACACACTGAACTATACTATTGTTTTTTTTCCTTCGGATCGAGTCCGACCTAATGAATATAGGCTTCTTCTGTACACCGGTACTTGAAGTTGCTATATACTGTATAAGAGCAATATGTTATTGTAAGTGAAGTTAAGAGAAAGTTAGAATTTGTGCCTGCATCAATTGGAAATCTGTGATTTACACAATCTTGTTGAAAATATGTCAAAAGGATGACAAATGAAGAATTCTTACAGTTTTTTTTATGGAACTTGTTTTGGGCTGATGTAGATAAAACACAAAATTGGTCTTAGTTAAGTCAGAGCTACAATCCATCATTAAGCTGTAAATAACAAGTGCAAATGATGAATGAAATTGTCCCTGCCATCCCTGAGCATGGAACAATGTGTGGATTATGGCCCATTCATGAGGAGACAACACTGCTGTAGTGAAATAATGACTTTCCTTCATCTATATTTAATTCACTTTGATAAAAATTCTGAGTTAGTTCTCATTTATTCAATTATTCTTCAAAAATGGAACTAATATCATTAGTAGAGTTCATTTTGAATTCTTATTCCATCCGTCCCTGAATGCGACTGAGAGCCGTTCAACTGTGAAAGTGATGAATTCCTTTGTGGCTGAACATTATTTATTTCCAATGCCTGGAATACCTTTCCTGACATTGTGTCCTTGGGTACAAGGCATTCAGACAAACCTTCATACAGCCAGTCAGCAATTCCATTAAATATGACTCCTTCCTCTCCCGACGAAGTAATCCTAAGAGAATTGCTCTGCACATCTGATTGGTAGTAGATGTTGTTTTCAAAGATGTAGATCTGAAATGAGAGTAAAGAGAATTGTAGTTGTGCTTTGCACGGTGGTTATAAAACTATAGCACAGATTCCCATCAGTATCTACAATACAGCACCAGTTCAATGCCAGTGAAATATGGTCGTGATTTTATGACTTATTTCCATTTCTGATCCATATCAGGAATTAAAGTGCACCGTAATAGGTAGTATTGATTAATGACTATATATTGCGAAACTTCAGTATTCTCTTTTTCAATCACTTCCTTTCACATGTTCACTTTTGTTCCCTTTTAACAATCAAGTGTGCTTTGTTAGGCCGCCAGATGTTCGGCAAGACAAAAATCACATGCTGGGTTTTGTTTGTGACCAAACAAACTCTGAACAGAGTAACAGATGCTCAAATGTCTGGTCCGGGAAAAGCGTAGTCTGCATCCCCATCTGTAACAGGACCACCTGCTGTCAAAATGGCTGCCTGATACACAGCAAATGGTGCTTTCTACTCCTTCACATGAAAAACTGTACCACAACTGGGCGTCATAACAAATATAAATACGGCAAATTTGATACCAACCCCTAGTGTGACGACTGGGTTTGAAACCGGGTCTCCCGCATGCCAGAAAAGCACATTCAACACATCTTGATGGAACCCTGTACAAAATCCATCAATAAGGCTCACACCTATCAATTTCTTTTACATGTGTGATGAGGCATCTATGACAGTCTAGGAGCTGTGTCCATAGGTTGATTTCCGATTGGGTGAGCGAGAGAGTGAAAAGAGGTGTATGGCATCACAGAAGAGGAGAGGAGAGACTCACCAGCTGCTGTCCCTTCACACCCCACGCTGCATGCTGGAGCACTGCATTCTGGACCTCCGGAGGATTCAATTCCCACACCTCTCTGAAACACAAGCACGCACACAAAAGTACACAAAGACAGGCAGACAGGCATGAACAAATCCCATCTGTTGTTGAACTAGAGATGTCAAAGATTGGGTATATCATACATAATACAGTATGTTCTTCAGTGTGGGAGTATGCATGTCAATACAAGACATGAAGCATCAACCAGTCCATTCAGTCTCTTACCTTGTGTGGATGTTGTAAACAATGTATGATGCAGTATAGGAATGTCTATACACCTGAAATTAAAAGTATTGACAATTAATGTTATAATAAATAATAGACAACAATAAAGCATATATGATGCAAATGAATCATGTTAGAAACCACGTGTCGGGATTCCACAATGTAACTGTTTCCAAAAATAATTCAAGACTGTGTTAGCCCGCACAGCTCAGGGAGCCAACGCACATCTTCAGTTGTCAGGCAAGGTTAATCATCACGCAAACCTGGTCGCACACCACCTTCGATACGGCATAACAATAATGCATAACACAACTAAACAACATTTGCATCAGCCCATTCTCTAGGGAATCCCATTCTGGTGCAATGTTTCCGAACCTTGGTTGACAGCGATCCAGCCATTAAACAAAGAGGAAATCAATGAGAGGTGCAATCTGATTTCTGATCAGAGCCTATTTGCAGTTTGATCTCCTTCCCGGTCAGACTATGGGTGAATGTCAATTGCAATTTCCTTGAATCCTCCTTCTCAAAACACATTAAAACAGAAGAGGCTAGGAATCAGGGAATAACAATTGAGACTCAGCCTATGCTTAAGGTCATGGGAAACACGGATTAATTCTGTAGCTCCATTTTTCTTTTGGTTAGCTGAAACATTTGCACTGGGTTCGTGTTTGGTTATTTATGTAATTATTTGTTTGGCTGAAAGGTGATTCATATCTCATACTGCTCTGGTGGAAGACAATTGTATTCAGTTGACTGTTAGTGTACTAATAATGCCCTGTGACGGTGTACTGTATGTGTTTACATGTTTATCTCTCGTAACTGTTATTTAAAAGTGTATTTATTGGTAAATAACAAACAGCAGTCATTTAACCCTTCTGTTGTGTTCCGGTCGAATTGGACCGATTTACAAGTTCTCTCTGAAAAATGTAGTTCGTTTAATCTGATTGTCATAAGGTTCCATGACTTTGTCCACACAGGGCATCTGAGCACACAAAATACATTTTGATGATTTCCATTACATTTTGGGTGTTTTATTTAACTTTTGTACACCTGTGGTGTTCCCAGTCAATAATGACCGGTCATTAGAAATGAATGGGTGAGACTACAATTAGTGTATAAAATTGAGTTCCGGCACATGCCCATTCATCAGGTGGACACACTTCCTTTTCCAGACCCCCACATGCATGTGTGTTTGAACACACACACACACACACACACCTCACTCCCCTTCTTGGCTTCCATGGCAACCCCCGTGGGAACCTTTCCCTAATAGAATCTTTCCCCCACGGGAACCACACCTGTTGGTATTCTCACAAACAATCGCAACATTGTTTCAATAATATATAGAACTTTTCTCGCAGCTCTGGTATATAAAGCTTATTTGAGGCCTTGCTCACAATTCATTCTCTGGCAGCACAATGACCAAACGATATACTGTATGTGAGGCTCTTGATCATATCTTTGATCATGACACTGGTGAGGAGGAGAGAGGCCAGGAAACTGACAGTCAAGTAGTCTGTGATAAATAGCACAATGTGTTTCATCTGAGTATTTGTTATAGTCAAAATAATCCATACATTATGCTTTTTTTAAACTCAAAAACAAGTTGTATGAGCTCAGGTCAATGAAGCCTACAGGTCATAAATAGCAAATAGAAGTTCAAAACTTGTAATGTTCACAAGAACTTAAGTTGATAAAAAGATCTAACACAACATTAGGTGATAATATATGTATATTATGGATTTATAATCAGCTATAATGGGGCGGTCATTTTGGACTGTGAACACAGAATTAATTAACATGAAATGAACACAACAGGAGGGTTAACGACTATTCATATCCTACCTGTTTCACTTCGTAAGCAAATAGCACATATTTCATGTCTGGAGAGAGAGAATATTTGGCAACTTTGAAAGACACCTAGGACAAGGGAAAGACAGAAGTCACAAATAAAACATCTAAAGGTTAATACATATTGTACATAGATCTAGGAAGTATCTTGTACATAGATCTAGGAAGCATATTGTACATAGATCTAGGAAGTATCTTGTGCACACAGTACATTTGGAAAGTATTCAGACCCCTTGACTTTTTCCACATTTTGTTACGTTACAGCCTTTGTCCGGTTGTCGTCGGTGAAGGAGGACCAAAACGCAGCAGGTATGTGTATGCTCATCTTGATGATTATTTATTTTCTAAATGAAGACCAAAATAACAAAACACAAGAACTAACGAACGAACAACAACAAACAGTCTGGCAAAGCCTAAGGCTCAACACAGAACAATCACCCACAAATCCCAAACACAAACACACCCTACTATATGGGACTCTCAATCAAAGGCAGATAGACAACACCTGCCTTCAACTGAGAGTCCCAACCCCAATTAACCAAACATAGACATACACTCGCTAGACTCCACATAGAAATACCTAAACATAAGCCAAAACCCGGAATTACTAAATCAAACACCCTTTTAACAAAACACACCACCCTGAACCACATAAAACAAATACCCTCTGCCACGTCCTGACCAAACTACAAAACAATTAACCTTATACTGGCCAGGACGTGACAGCCTTACTCTAAAATGCTTAAAAAAAATGTTTTTTCCCTCATTAATCTACACGCAATACCCCATAAGCAAAAACAATTATTTTGTAAAAAAAACAACAACAATTTATGACATTTACATAAGTATTCAGACCCTTTACTGAGTACTTTACTGAAGCACCTTTGGCAGCGATTACAGCCTTGAGTCTTCTTGGGCATGATGCTACAAGCTTGACACACCTGTATTTGGGGAGTTTATTCAATTTTCTCTGCAGATCCTCTCAAGCTCTGTCAGGTTGGATGGGGAGAGTTGCTGCACAGCTATTTTCAGGTCTCTCCAGACATGATCGATCGGGTTCAAGTCCGGGCTCTGGCTGGGCCACTCAAAGACATTTAGAGATTTGTCCCGAAGCCACTCCTGCATTGTCTTGGCTGTGTGCTTAGTATTGTTGTCCTGTTGGAAAGTGAACCTTCACCCCAGTCTGAGGTCCTGAGCGCTATGAAGCAGGTTTTCATCAAGGATCTCTCTGTACTTTGCTTCGTTCATCTTTCCCTTGATCCTGACTAGTCTCCCAGTCTCCTGCTGCTGAAAAACATCCCCACAGCATGATGCTGCCACCACCATGATTCAACGGAGGGATGGTGCCAGTTTTCCTCCAGGCCTGATGCTTGGCATTCAAGCCAAAGAGTTTTCTCTTGGTTTCATCCGACCAGAGAATCTTGTTTCTCATGGTCTGAGAGTCATTTAGGTGTCTTTTGGCAAATTCCAAGCTGGCTGTCCTGTTCCTTATACTGAGGAGTGGCTTTCATCTGGCCACTCTACCATAAAGGCCTGATTGGTGGAGTGCAGAAGAGATGGTTGTCCTTCTGGAAGGTTCTCCCATCTATACAGAGGAACTCTGGAGATCTGTCAGAGTGACCATCGGGTTCTTGGTCACCTCTCTGACCAAGGCCCTTCTCCCCCCGATTGCTTCTCAGTTTGGCCGGGAAGCCAGCTCTAGGAAGAGTCTTGGTGGTTCCAAACTTCTTCCATTTAAGAATGATGAAGCCCACTGTGTTCTTGGGGACCTTCAATGCTGCAGACATTTTTTGGTACACTTCCCCAAATCTGTGCCTCGACACAGTCCTGTCTCAGAGCTCTACGGACAATTCCTTCGACCTCATGGCTTGGTTTTTGCTCTGACATGCACTGGCAACTGTGGGTGCTTATATAGAAAGATGTGTGCCTTTCCAAATTATGTCCAATCAACTAAATGTACCACAGGTGGACTCCAATCAAGTTGTAGAAACATCTCAAGGATGATCAATGGAAACAGGATGCACCTGAGCTAAATTTCGAGTCTCAAAGCAAAGGGTCTGAATACTTATGTTTTTTGCTTTGTCATTATGTGGAATTGTGTGTAGATTTATTGGGAAAAAATATTGAATCAATTTTAGAATAAGGCTATAATGTAACAAAATGTGGGAAAAGGGAAGGGGTCTGAATAATTACCGAATGCACCATAGATCTAAGAAATAATTCAGATGATGGTAAACCAATTCACAGCTTGTATACTGTACTTTGCCCCTTAGGGCCACCGTACTATTACAATCACAGGCATATGACCTTTCTACCCAGAATTGTAGCTAGCATGTCTAAACATTAATCAGGGATTAATGGTGCCCTGCTTTCCGCCAGTTAGATTATTAAATGGCAAAAAGCAAGCCTGCCAATGACAGTCAAAAGCAGCTTAGCCTTATGCAACACATAAAACATGACCTGTCAGATGGGTCTTTTTTTTTTTTTTACGATTATATAATTTTTTTCTCAAACAATAACAACCATACATAAACAAAAGACAATAAATAGACAGACACACATTTCATCAAACATCAATGACATCACCCCTGCTCAGACCTACGTTCCCACCGCAATGTTTTACAACCCCACGTACCCTCATCCTTTATCCCCTGGAACTTTGCAGTTCTTGAAGCAGTCTATGCTAGATTTTTCTCCGTAGCCCAGACCTTTTCAATATTTAAATTGATTTATCACAATGCTACAGGAGGCAAATAATGACAATGTGCTCAGCTTTGATATGTGTATGCAATATGGTACTGTGTTATGAATGCTGATGGGTCAATATGGTACTGTGTTATGAATGCTGATGGGTCAATATGGTACTGTGTTATGAATGGTGATGGGTCAATATGGTACTGTGTTATGAATGCTGATGGGTCAATATGGTACTGTGTAATGAATGTTGATGGGTCAATATGGTACTGTGTTATGAATGTTGATGGGTCAATATAGTACTGTGTTATGAATGCTGATGGGTCAATATGGTACTGTGTTATGAATGTTGATGGGTCAATATGGTACTGTGTTATGAATGCTGATGGATCAATATGGTACTGTGTTATGAATGCTGATGGATCAATATGGTACTGTGTTATGAATGATGATGGGTCAACATGGTACTGTGTTATGAATGTTGATGGGTCAATATGGTACTGTGTTATGAATGCTGATGGATCAATATGGTACTGTGTTATGAATGCTGATGGATCAATATAGTACTGTGTTATGAATGTTGATGGGTCAATCTGGTACTGTGTTATGAATGCTGATGGGTCAATCTGGTACTGTGTTATGAATGCTGATGGGTCAACATGGTACTGTGTTATGAATGTTGATGGATCAATATAGTACTGTGTTATGAATGCTGATCGGTCAATTGAGTTAGAGAGGGGGACCCATAGGTGGCAAGCTACTTACAAACGTGCTATTTCTCAGGATCATTTCTGTTTCGTTTAAAGCAAAGTTGAACTTGATGACGTGGCCGTCTCGGTTCCTGTACAAAACCTCTGAATCTGTAAAATGATGCAAGAAAAATGTTGTAAAATGTTCCTTGATAACCACATTTTAGATAAGATGAAAAAAATAAGCCTACACATTCTGACATTGTATAACCACTTATCATATCCATTTCAGACCTCAAAGAGAGAGAGGGAGAAGGCATTTCACTTTCCAGCAGTTCATTTCTAAGAGTGCCTCTCATCTCTCATCATTTCTATTGAGAAAAACCTTTTTGACCTGCAGTTAACCAGCCAGCCAGCCACATTATTGCAATGGCTTCCTTTTGTTCTGCATTACAAATCTCACTATCTATCTTTAGGAAGATGGCTCCCAATTCACAGTTGTTGGCCTCGGGCAGTTGCTCTGAGTAAAAATGTGATCTTAAATGCAGCTACGTAACTGGTATGCTAAATAATGCAGAACGAGTGTAAAACGGTTGGTCAGCATTATATTATGTTATATATTATAGAACGGAATTCCTCAAATAAATCAAAAATAACAATGGAAAATGTTATACAAATCTGCAAAGCCACCTAGGAATGCCCAAATGTGTGAAATGACTAGGACGTTGCAACTTTAGAACTTTAGCTTACTGCTTGTGAATACACCTTTGTGATTTCACACGAAACATCTTACAAAAACATGCCAAAGCATGAATACTTTTGGAGGAGCAGTTCCTCAGATTGTTCCTAAAAGTTGGAGGATATACATGCCTAAGTGATCCATTGTGAGGTTGATGGAGAGGAGTAGGAAGTTACATGCTTCACTGGTCCAACGTAACTGGAATATTTGAATGACACCTCAACTCGTACTTTTGACATGATAATACAGGTAAACTATGATGATATTCCAGCAACTGTGGTGGATGTGTAACCGGGCCGGTGCAGTACAGCGTGACTGGCTCAGTAGTGTGAAAAGGGTAGACTACTACAGGGTTTCTCAAACTCGGTCCTGGGGCCCTCCCTGGGCGCACATTTTGGTTTTTGCCCTAGCACTACACAGCTGATTCAAGTAATCAAAGCTTCATGATGAGTTGGCTATTTGAATCAGCTGTGTAGTGCTAGGGCAAAAACGTAAATGTGCGCCCAGGGAGGGCCCCAGGACCGAGTTTGAGAAACCCTGGCCAACTATAGACCATTTAGCAATACTTTAATTTCAGGAGAACTAGGAATAAGACAACCAACAAGCCCAGTTCAAAGCCTGTAGCCTATGTGGTGAGTCACATTATCTAGCTGGAGCTCATGTGACACTATAACCTTTAAATGGCCCGTTCGCTTAGCCACTGCTGTCTCTGCCTCGGTGACGTCATTCGAAATATATTTTTATTCAGTTAATGAAAATTCCTCCTACGTCCACAAGGCTGGGCAATTATAATATTTAAATAGCCTTCCTCACATGACATTCAACCACTGTCTATGTAGACCATAATCAGGTCAAATTAGTGTTGTGGTCCTGTGTGGCTCAGTTGACAAGAGTATGGCACTAGCAACATCAGAACTATGGGTTAGATTCCTGCTGGGGCCACCCATGAGAAAATGTATGCACTTTGGATAAAAGCATCCGCTAGAAATACGTCTTCCAATTTGAGGTACTACTACGGTATCCATGATTAATAGAAATACTGTATCAGTCACCGAAACATGGACATGAAAATATATACGAATACAGAGGTGAACATGAATGATGAATTATTACAGAGACATGTCAGAGGTTATGGAATCACATATGTTGGTAGTCATGATCATGCTGGACATGTGTATGGACCAGCTAATCGGGTATGGACTGTGGTGATGAAGTTGATACTGTGTTGAATCACTCATGACATCCCCCAGGGTATACCTATAATACACACTTCATATTCTATATGTATGGACAACCACTTCATATTCTATATGTATGGACAACCACTTCATATTCTGTATGTATGGACAGCCACTTCATATTCTGTATGTATGGACAACCACTTCATATTCTGTATGTATGGACAACCACTTCATATTCTATATGTATGGACAACCACTTCATATTCTGTATGTATGGACAACCACTTCATATTCTGTATGTATGGACAACCACTTCATATTCTATATGTATGGACAACCACTTCATATTCTATATGTATGGACAACCTCTTCATATTCTGTATGTATGGACAACCACTTCATATTCTATATGTATGGACAACCACTTCATATTCTATATGTATGGACAACCACTTCATATTCTATATGTATGGACAACCACTTCATATTCTATATGTATGGACAACCACTTCATATTCTGTATGTATGGACAGCCACTTCATATTCTATATGTATGGACAACCACTTCATATTCTATATGTATGGACATGGTGTCGTCTTCCCTGATTAAAACACGTGTTCTGACTGATATGTTCTGTGAAAATGAAGGGTTACTTCTCATTTAGATAAGCCACATATGCAGTACATCCCACTGCCCAGAACAAACATTTCTTTACCCTTCCCCATACTGTTGAGAATAATATACACCACGTACAATATATTCAGGAAATCGATAAAATAGGTATATAGTTTCCGTGGTTACACAAGTTAATTGTATGATATGAATAAATAAATTAATTGTTGGGATGCAGGCTGTTTGGAATTTCATGTAGTGTATGCACTGGAAAATAACAAGGGCCATACTAAATATCATGACCAGCAAGAGTACGTTTACAATTACAACATTATTTACGGCATGTGAAATTAACACTAATTGATACTTTTTGGTACTTGTGTTAAAAAATATATATAAATAAATTGGAACTAGAACCGACAACGTGATACACAGTTAGTGCTGATCATTTCAAACAAGGTGTTAAAAAAAGACAATTCAGTTAACATGTGTGCGATTGTGAACACTAGTTTTCTAATGGTAATAGTCTAAACCTGAGCAGCTTTTCTAAGGGGCTGTGTCTACTTAGGAACAGTCTGATAGCATAGCACGCTAGCAGCAGGCAGACAGGGACCACTCACCAAGATAATCCCCCAAATGTAATGAGGTCCTAGCAGGAACTGTCTCTGCAGCTGTGCCATGGCAGACCACTGCCTTTCACCATTGCATCACTGTCTGTCTGTGTCTGTCTGTCTGTCTGTCTGTCTGTCTGTCTGTCTGTCTGTCTGTCTGTCTGTCTGTCTGTCTGTCTGTCTGTCTGTCTGTCTGTCTGTCTGTCTGTCTGTCTGTCTGTCTGTCTGTCTGTCTGTCTGTCTGTCTGTCTGTCTGTCTGTCTGTCTCACCACCTGATAGCTTGGCACTAATCTCATCAATATTTACCACTATAACGTAATGTCAGCTAACATGAGAGAGGTGGTGATGAAATCACTGGTCATTATATTTCTCACAGTGTTTTATGGGGGGGGGAATAGCAAAGTTTTATCACTGTGTCCTACAGAAGGAGAAACGTCAGCATGAGCGGAGGAGGGGGCGGACGATATGGCTTGATCCATCATGGAAGGCGTTGCGAAAAACGACGGGAGGCCCATAAGAGTTAATGCAGTCCATCAGGTCAACACAGTGTGCGAGAAGGCATCACACTCCAATCTCCATAATGAGAATCAACAGGCGACTGAAAAAGTCATTTGTATTTGCTACCCTTGGATGGAAAAGCTCTCCGCAGGCTACCAGGCCTCAATTTCATACGCAGGCTGGAAGAGATTCCGCTCGCTGTGGCCAAGAGGAGCGAAGAACAACCACACCAGCTCAGACAACAGAACAGACACCAGTGCTGATTCTCTCACACTATTATGAAACCTGCTAGGTTTTGGAGAAAGGGGTGTTGTTCTGGATATGGGGCTGGGAGATTTGACCTGAGAGTATAACCCAGAGGGGCTCCCAGTGATGGCTTGAGATAGAGTCAACCCTGTTTTGGCAAACCGGCCAGAATAGGGGCATGACTGGGAGGCCATCTGTTTTACTGAGACGGGTCAGGAGGTGTTGCTCCCATGCCATGCTAAACTCTCAGCTGTCATTATAGCTCAAGATGAGATGAAAGCTTGCAGGAATACTCCCATGCTTGAGTTGAGAGGTTCAGAATGCTCTGCTTGTGAATGAAACAAAGTTTAAAATGTATAACAACAAACAAACAGAAATGTATGATTTAATCGTTTCTTTATGAGGAGTACTTTGGATTCTAGGATCATGTCAAGAAAACAGAATCTCTGTCACCCTCATCCAACTATCAGATAGACTGTAGCCTAATAGCTTTCAAAAACTAGCCAGGCCTGGCCAGACCCTTTCTCTTATAATAGTAGCCTCCTGGGCAGACCCTTTCTCTTATAATAGTAGCTTCCTGGCCACACCCTTTCTCCTATAATAGTAGCCTCCTGGGCAGACCCTTTCTCTTATAATAGTAGCCTCCTGGGCAGACCCTTTCTCTTATAATAATAGCCTCCTGGCCACACCCTTTCTCTTATAATAGTAGCTTCCTGGCCACACCCTTTCTCCTATAATAGTAGCCTCCTGGGCAGACCCTTTCTCTTATAATAGTAGCCTCCTGGCCACACCCTTTCTCTTATAATAGTAGCCTCCTGGGCAGACTCTTTGTGGCACTGCTGAGGGCTTATAATCTGTTGCTTTTGGGGATGTTTTTTAATGAAATCCAACCTTTTCATGTGAGACTCAATCAGATTGAGAGTATAGGGATCAGTCTAAAGGCTTCATTAGAACAGGAATGTTAGACGGTTATCCTGAAAGTACTTACCACTTATCCACCTGGCCTCAGGATTGTGCACGGAGAACTCTGGTTTAAACAGGTCTAGCACAGTAAGTCTGGAGTTAGCCACACCAGGAAGTTCCACTGCAAATAGGATATCAGTGTTAGGCCAGTTATCAAAATACAGATATTACAGCCTGATAAGGATAAAATCACACAGGAAAATAATTGATATTCATACACACATAACAACAGTCAATATTACACTGATCATAAAACTGTTTTGAAAAACTCAGGGCTCTGACATAACCTGACCAGGAAAAATTCTGGTTCTTATATTTTGTTAGTTAGAATACAGGCGTACAGTAACTATGGCCCTACAAATAAACTCCATGAGGTCTCTTGGTCCCCTGGTGGGTACAGTACCTGGTGTGAGAACAAAGACAGACATGGTGATGAGGGAGCAAACTGCCACTATGACCAGCAGGGAGATGGCTATTCCTTTGTAGTTCCTTGATTCAGGGCTTACTTGCACAAAGTCCTGGAAAAAACACACAAAGCAAACTGAGAACACTCTTCAACTAAATAATGTACTGTAATGATTACTACCAGACATAAACATGTTCAGTAGTAGAGGCTCCTATGAAACATAGAGGCTCCTATGGAATGAGGAAATACGGTGTTCATATGCACTTGTGGATTGTCAATAAAACAGTATTGCAAGATTATAATTCTAAATTGTAATAGAGTGGAGTCCACTTTTGGTGTAAGCAATGGGAACCAACCCCACAACTTCCTACAATATAATCCCTAATATAATTACAGTACCAGTCAGTCACTGCAAGCGTATGGTTTAATTAAATGGGATCACACTGCTGTCTATGGACATGTCTTTGTCTCAAAGCAGTAGGTGTCCACCCTTTCACAATGACCATTCTGAATATGTCAAAGTGAATAGGTGTATGTCTAGCAATTTGACTGACCAGAGCTGACATGACTAGAGCTGAGAGGTGTATAGATGAGTGTTACAGTACACCACCTAGCCTTCCTTTCACAGTAGAAAAGGGACGTAGGGAGGGCAGAGAGTGGGCAGAGAGTGGTGGAAACACAAACTATTGATTGCTCTCAAGAAGCTACCTCCAGAGAGAATACTCCCTGAAACCTTCAAATGTCCCTTTCATTTCTCCTCTAAAACCCCTGAGTCATAGCCACTGAGTCATAGAGTTTTATCACGGCTTGTTGCATCTATTTTTGGTATGTCTATAGTCTACACGTAAATAAATGATGTCAATTGAATCTAATGTTGGTAAGCATGTAGAATTACAACTGTACACGGTTGTTTGCATTGATTTGGTTAAGAATGCAGAATTACAACTGGAAAAGCACACCGGATTTATATGGTTGGTTCATAGCCTGTAACCTATGCCCAGTTAATGTAATATCTATAACAACTGTAAAACCAAACAGATTTTTGATAAATGCGCTCATACTGTAGGTGTTTTTTCATCATTTGCTAGTTTGTCATGAGTAGGTTATTCAATAAAGAACATTTTTTGGACGGCAACATCCGGCCAATCATGTTTCCAACCTGTTACATTTTGTAAACAAGACCATTCATCAGAACAATGTAAATAGACAACAAAGGATGCAAAACAGACAGCGCAAGGTAATCAACACCGTAAGTAACACCTGTCATGTGAGACACTGCTGGGCAGACAAACAAACTAACGAGGTCATGTTCCTGCCAACTGTGGCGTTACATTAATCTTTTGATTAGCACTTAGAAGCATGAGTTATGGCTCTGCGAGTCTGAACTTGTTCGTCTAGCCTACTGTGGAGAGCCTACTGTGATCTCCCAAGAAACCAGTTAAGGAGAACATTGTTTTCACCAGGAGCAGAAACTTACTAGCCTGGATTTAATGTGAATTGCTCTGCTTCACTTCACAAAATGTAAATAGATCAATTCAGTTTGGATCCAGGCTAGAAAGTACATCTGTAGATACAGTTGAAGTCGGAGGTTTACATACACCTTAGCCAAATACATTTCAACTCAGTTTTTCACAATTCCTGACATTTAATCAGAGTAAAAATTCCCTGTATTAGGTCAGTTAGGATCACCACTTTATTTTAAGAATGTGAAATGTCAGAATAATAGTAGAGAGAATGATTTATTTCAGCTTTTATTTCTTTCATTTCTTTCATTACATTCCCAGTGGGTCAGAAGTTTACATACGCTCAATTAGGATTTGGTAGCATTGCCTTTAGATTGTTTAACTTGGGTCAAATGTTTCGGGTAGCCTTCCACAAGCTCCCCCCAATAAGTTAGGTGAATTTTGGCCCATTCCTCCTGACAGAGCTGGTGTAACTGAGTCAGGTCTGTAGGCCTCCTTGCTCACACACGCTTTTTCAGTTCTGTCCACAAATTTTCTATAGGATTGAGGTCAGGGCTTTGTGATGGCCACTCCAATACCTTGACTTTGTTGTCCTTAAGCCATTTTGCCACAACTTTGGAAGTATACTTGGGGTCATTGTCCATTTGGAAGACCCATTTGTGACCAAGTTTTAACATCCAGACTGATGTCTTGAGATGTTGCTTCAATATATCCACATAATTTTCCTGCTTCATGATGCCATCTATTTTGTGAAGTGCACCAGTCCCTCCTGCAGCAAAGCACCCCCACAACATGATGCTACCACCCCCGTGCTTCACGGTCGGGATGGTGTTCTTTGGCTTGTAAGCCTTCCCCTTTTTCCTCCAAACATAACGATGGTCATTATGGCCAAACAGTTCTATTTTTGTTTCATCAAACTAGAGGACATTTCTCCAAAAAGTACAATCTTTGGCCCAATGTGCAGTTGCAAACCGTAGTCTGGCTTTTTTATGGCGGTTTTGGAGCAGTGGCTTCTTCCTTGCTGAGCGGCCTTTCAGGTTATGTCGATATAGGACTCGTTTTTACTGTGGATATAGATACTTTTTTACCTGTTTCCTCCAGCATCTTCACAAGGCCCTTTGCTGTTGTTTTGGGATTGATTTGCACATTTCACACCAAAGTACGTTTCTAGGAGACAGAGCGGTATAACGGCTGCGTGGTCCCATGGTGTTTATACTTGCGCACTATTGTTTGTACAGATGAACGTGGTACCTTCAGGCGTTTGAAAATTGCTCCCAAGGACGAACCAGACTTGTGGAGGTCTACAATTGTTTTCTTGAGGTCTTGGCGTATTTCTTTTGATTTTCCCATGATGTCAAGCAAAGAGGCACTGAGTTTGAAGGTAGGCCTTGAAATACATCCACAGGTACACCTCCAATTGACTCAAATGAAGCCATGACATCTTCTAAAGCCAGGACATAATTTTATGCAATTTTCCAAGCTGTTTAAAGGCACAGTCAACTTACTGTATGTACACTTCTGACCCACTGGAATTGTGATACAGTGAATTATAAGTGAAATAATCTGTCTGTAAACAATTGTTGGAAAAATGACTTGTGTCATGCACAATGTAGATGTCCTAACCGACTTGCCAAAACTATAGTTTGTTAACAAGAAATTTGTGGAGTGGTTGAAAAACGAGTTTTAATGACACCGACCTAAGTGTATGTAAACTTCCGACTTCAACTGTATACAGTATACAGTCCTATATAATTCTGTGCTTGACGTGAGAAATCTACTGAATACAAAAGCATGTTTGCACACATCATCCAGTAGAATAGTGATTTTTGACAGAACATCTTCTCAAGGCACTGGGATTTAGGAGAGCAGTGAGTATGCTCCCAGTCACTGAGTCTCATTAACTTCCTGACTATGTGCCAGCCACTACAAACAAGTGCAATTAGGGAGAGTGAGGCCTTGCCAAGTCCTTACAGAACACATCTCCCTAGCTCTCCACTCTGCTGTCAGACTCTTCTTGTTTGTGACCACAGGGCCACCTGTCACTGTCTGGCCCCTAATGACCCCTTTTATGAGTCCCAATTCCTAACAGATATTCATGTAAAGCTCTCGTCCAGGATGTTAGTGGGGCTTGCTAATGCTGAGTCTGTGAAGGAAAACACACTCACACCCAGGACCAGAGCTAATATGAATATAATATTTATAGATACGTGCCAAGAAAATAGATGGGTTTGATCTCTCAAGGCCCCCTACTCAGCCTTAACTCAGTCTAACCTGTCATGAATGTATTGAATCGAACAGGCATGTGGAGTTACCCCTGGGCCGTATACAGTACATACCCATAACTCCCTACTGGGCAGCTTTCAGTGAATTTTGAATTATTTAGAGGTGAGCTGTTGTAATGGTTTCATTATTTCGATCTGTTGGCAGTACATTCAGCTAGCCAGCCTCGCCATACATCAGAGCGGATCTGTAGACAGGTATAGACTAGTAATGTCTCACTCTCTCCCTCTAGTTCACTGTATTCAGGCCATTGAAAAGAGGACCATGATGTGAGTGCAAAATAGGCAGCCTATAGGGAAGTCAGAGACCTGGCAGTGTGGTGCAAGGACAACAACCTCTCTCTCAATGTCAGCAAGACAAAGGAGCTGATCGTGAACTACAGGAAACGGAGGGGCGAGCACGCCCCTATTCACATCGACGGGGCTGTAGTGGAGCGGGTCGACCGCTTCAAGTTCCTCAGTGTCCACATCACTAAGGAATTAGCGTGGTCCAACACAGTTGTGAAGAGGGCACGTCAGCTCTTTCCCCTCAGGAGAAATCTTTAAAAAGTTTTACAGCTTCACCACTGAGAGCATCTTGACTGGCTGCATTATCGCTTGGTACGGCAAATGCAAGCCACAAGATCGCAAGGCGCTACAGAGGGTAGTGAGTACAGCCCAGTACATCACTGGGGGCCGAGCACCCTGTCATCCAGGACCCCTTTCAAAAGACTCCAGCCACTCACGCAGTAGACTGTTCTCTCTGCTATCGCATAGCAAGCGGTACCAGTGAAACAAGTCTGTAACCAACAGGACCCTGAACAGCTTCTACTCCCCAACCAATAAGACTGATCAAACAAATGGCTACCTAGACTACCTGCATTGACCCTTTTTGACTCTATGCACACACACTGGACACTACCCACACACTCACACATACTTACACTGACATCCCAACAGACACATACAGACACATAGCACACGCACACGTGCATATTGACAGCACACACCCACGATCACACACACATTCACACTCACCATATGCTGCTACTGTCTATTGTCTGCATTATCCTGTATTATCTGCATTATCCTGTTGCCTAGTCACTTTACTCTTACCTAACTGAACATAGATATGAGTCAGGATCTATATTGTTTTACATATCGTGTCGTTTTGACAAAATCTGAGTATTATTTTTGCTGTACCAGCACCAAAACGCCAGTATTTTTCCTTCATAGCTTGTTCTCCATCTTCTTTTTAAATTGCCAGCCCTAATAGCTTCCTCAATTACCTTGTAGCCCTGCACATCGACTCGGTACTGGTACTCCCATGTTACTTGTACCTGTTATTGTTATTCATTATTCACTGCGTATTTATTCCTCGTGTCACTATGTACATTTTTCATTTCATTTTGTATCATTATCTTAACTCTACATTGTTGAAAAAGGACCCGTAAGCATTTCACTGTTAGTCTACACCTGTTGTTTACGAAACATGTGACTAATAAAACATTTATTTGATTTGAAAATAGGCTACCACACTTGCCCTTTTGGATGACCTCCAGTCAATGGGGGGGGGCATTCTCCTGTGCATCAGTTAAAATGTGCATCTAGGCCACACACTTACGAGGGCGGTCCTATCAATGTCAAGAGTATTCACACAAACAAGGTTGGTGTAGAGTGAGGGGAAGGGTGAGCATGTCACGCGCGCGCACGCACACACACACACACACACACACACACACACACACACACACACACACACACACACACACACAGAGAGAGAGAGAGAGAGAGATCACACACACACAGAGGGCCAGATTTGTATTCTGCTCCTAATCCAGAGAAGATTTAGAATAAATCATGTTCCTTCCTACTGAGACTACATGTCTGTCAATAGGATTTCCGCTGTAGTCACCAGCTGCCTGAGCAGTCACTGCACAGCACTGGGCTTTAAAAGTCCCCGAGTATTTGTTAAACACGTATCGGAGCTATCCTTCTACTTATCAAAGCCAGATAAAGCCCACGCAGGGTGCTGGCCAGACTCTCCTGAAACCACCTAAAAATATGTTTTAAAGCTGAAATCATTAATGAAAACCAGAGAATAAGGCCGGTAAGAACTGCAGTCCAGTGGTTTAACATAACATTTAAAAAAGAATCTAGATTAAACAGCAAGGCTTGGCTGAGGAACTCTACTCGTCGCAATGTGTTCGGCTAATGAAAGGATTTGTACAACAAACATACTTTGATTGTCAGTTATGTAAGAGATCTCAGAGATTCCCTGACATAGAATGACCATTTGGGGGGTCTTTGGTATCTCTTCGGTTATCATAAGGAAAGCGTTTGTCAGTTCGCTGCTAAACATTTTAAACAGCATGCCTACATTTGTATACAAAACTGACAATAGTCATTTCCAAAATGTGCAATGAGCTAAATAATTTCCTTTGTCCCTGTAGTTGAAGTTTAACATCTTCATGGATCCCAGAGAGCTGGAGATACCACATGGCGGGGTTGGTCGGACACACACACACACACACATATTAAGAAATCTCCCTCTACTCAATAGCACTTCCTGCTCAGACAACTACAATAATAGGGAGCAGCAGTTAGCCTAGCGGTTAGAGCGTTGGGCCTAGAGCTGGGCGATATGGACAAAAATCCATATTGCAATAAACAATTATTGCTAATTTGTGTGGTAATTATAAATAGGTTACATTTATAACATCAGTATGCAGCATCCTTTAAACTATTACTACTGGTTTGATGGTTGTAGCCATTCACTGTCCCATTGGCAATCACCCATATTAGCAAACGCATTTCATTTCAAACGTCATATTTCTCTAGTATAGGCTACTTATCATATTGAATGATATCAGTATGGTCCGTGACGATCATTCTCGGTTTATCATCCCAGCTCTAGTTCGGCCAGTAACCAAAAGGTCACTAGTTCAAATCCCAGAGCAGACAAGGTGAAAGATCTGCCGATGTGCCCTTGAACAAGGCAACCCTAATTGCTCCAGACCCTGGACCCTGGCCGCGACCCCACTCTCCAAGGGTGTCTCAGAGGGAGTTAGGCAGGGCGGATATGCAAATAAACGCATGTTCTATTCACACATGTGTATAATGCACACTTGTACATCTGTGAAATAGGACAAATATAAGCACCCACCAAATTATTATTATTATTATTATTATTATTGTTATTAATAGGAATCACTTTCAGGTAATAAGATCTCACCTTGAAATAAGTGAATTGCCTGGGAGAATGGCTTGAATCCATGAGATGTACCTCTTTAATGTGAATATCAACTAAACTTGTGTTCGATTGAAGCTGCACATAACTGAATATGGGGTTTATTAACTGAGGTTGACACATCTGTAATGAGACTAAGTATATATGGCTCCTATGCATGCATGCTATACTTCTCTGGGAGTTGGCTTAACAGCGTTCATATTGGTTTGAGCATGTGCTGAACTCGAATGTTCAGGACATTGCTATTGCTGTGATAAGATGAGGCAACTTCAGAAACCTATGAAACAGTTCATCCGAGCAGTTATGGTGTAGTGGCCAGGGTCACGATGGAAAGATCTCAATGCAACTACGCATCATTGGGAGTCAATGAATTAAACTACCGTGAACGGTAGGCTAAATCTGAATAAAAAGAGAGTAGATTGATTTCGTCAAAGTGTGCCTATCCGAAGCGATCAATACATCTCACGGTCTTTTCCAACAAAACGAATCCCTTGCACTATGGCATCAGTTCTGTTTTGCATGATGACGGATCTGTTGCATCCATCACGCAGTTGACACAGACTCAACTGGAAAATAAGCACTCCATCCATACACAAATACAATGCCTCAATCAAAATCAGTATTAGCGTGTACCATCCTACCTCCTCTCCTTCCTTTGAAGCAGTCATTGCGGAATCTTGATTTTCGGACCTCCTCGGTCGGATGGACTCGATAATGTGGGCAGTGTGTGCACAGACCTTTCGGGGTAGCTGGTGTATCTACGTATCAACCCGGAGAATGGCGAGGGGCTTGACGCACAGCACCATCCAGAAATGTTAACCCAAGTCAAGCAGGGGGCATCACGACTTCAAGAAATCTACCGGAGCTCGCATTTCAAAGAAGCATATATGAAGAAAAGGTACCCCCCCCCCCCGTGTATCAAATACCCCCTATCTCTTTCAAGCAGAGGAAAGCACGCAATATCCCGAGAAAGAAAGTAAACATCCACGACCACGAGTAGAAATATCCCCCGCTCTCACGACAATAAAAGAGACAAACACTTGGCAAAGGGGGCGGGAAATAATACACTTCGTGTTCATTACAAGAGTTTTCAGAGTACTGGATACAATTAGACTGGCAAGGGGTTCTATCAATAGTGTGATGTGTCTTTTCTTTGTATCACAATCCAGTTTAGTGTGAGTGTGAGTTGGAATAAATTCGTCTCGCACTTTGAAGGATACAGCGCTCAGTGTGAGCTGTCCATGGTGCTGAAGTTCCAAACTACACTACGACATCATGATGCTTTGAGAGAATGGACACTCGTACACTGAAGCAAACAAATCTAACTAACCAGAAATATTACAAGGAAAATGAGACATTGAGCAAATAATCTTGCCAGCCTTAAACCAGCGGCCTACAGTGCCTTTCATGCAGAGGCGTCTTGCCCATATGGGGCCCCTCAGGTTATTTCTGTAAAAAAAAAAAAATATTATAGAATAATATTCTATCTTTTATTTAAAATAAATTGTTGTTGTTTCTTCTCTGTAGTACTACTAGCTCCTACCAATTTTATGAAGTTGGCTTTACAGTGGCTTGCAAAAGTATTCACGCCCCTTGGCATTTTTCCTATTTGGATGCCTTACACCCTGGAATTAATATGGATTTTTGGGGGGTTAGTATCATTTGATTTACACAACATGCCTACCACTTTGAAGATGCAAAATATTTTTTATTGTGAAACAAACAAGAAATAAGACAAAAATAACAGAAAACTTGAGTGTACATAACTATTCACCCCCCCCAAAGTCCATACTTTGTAGAGACATCGTTTGCAGCAATTACAGCTGCAAGTCACTTGGAGTATGTCTCTTTAAGCTTGGCACATCTAGCCACTGGGATTTTTGCCCATTCTTCAAGGCAAAACTGCTCCAGCTCCTTCAAGTTGGATGGGTTCTGCTGGTGTACAGCAATCTTTAAGTCATACCACAGATTCTCAATTGGATTGAGGTCTGGGCTTTGACTAGGCCATTCCAAGGCATTTAAGTGTTTCCCCTTAAACCACTCGAGTGTTGCTTCAGCAGTATGCTTAGGGTCACTATCCTGCTGGAAGGTGAACCTAGCACTTTCCTTGATGGCCAAAAAGCTCCATATGTTTGGAAGAAGGTACTCTCCCGCATGCCTTTTGGCAAACGCTAAAAGTGTCAGACTTTTTCTGGCCACTCTTCCGTAAAGCTCAGCTTTGTGGAGTGTACAGCTTAAAGTCATCCTATGGACAGATACTTCAATCTCCGCTTTGGAGCTTCGCAGCTCCTTCAGGGTTATCTTTGGTCACTTTGTTGCCTCTCTGATTAATGCCCTCCTTGTCTGGTCTGTGAGTTTTGGTAGGTTTGTTGTGGTGCCATATTCTTTCCATTTTTTAATAATGGAATTAATGGTGCTCCGCGGGATGTTCAAAGTTTCAGATATTTTCTTATAACCCAACCCTGATCTGTACTTCTCCATAACTTTGTCCCTGACCTGTTTGGAGAGCTCTTTGGTCTTCATTGTGCCTCTTGCTTGGTGGTACCCCTTGCTTAGTGGTGTTGCAGACTCTGGGGCCTTTCAGAACAGGTGTATATATACTGAGATCATGTGACAGATCATGTGACACTTAGATTGCACACAGGTGGACTTTATTTAATTAATTATGTGATGTATGAAGGTAATTGGTTGTACCATATCTTATTTAGGGGCTTCATAGCAAAGGGGGTGAATACATATGCACGCACAACTTTACTGCCTTTTATTTATTTGAATTTTATGAAAGATATTATTTTTTTCATTTCACTTCACCAATTTTGACTATTTTGTGTATGTCCATTACATGAAATTCAAATAAAAATCCATTTAAATTACAGGTTGTAATGCAACAAAATTGTAAAAACGCCAAGGGGGGTGAATACTTTGCAAGGCACTGTAGCTAGCCCAGATAGGCTCCCAATCTCCCGACCTCATAACTAGGTACCAAGAAGCTATTTCAGGCAAACAATCAAGTTAGAGTACCTAGCTTGTCTAACTATCTTAGGCGGCACCCCTGCTGGCAAGGTTGGTAGACTTTAGAAAAGCAAGCAAATGACTAAATGTACTAAATAAGACTCACATTCCTGTCAATCTTTTACCCAGATATTATATTTTGGACATAGAATTAAGCATGATGAGTATGGCTCTAGATTACAGGAAGATGCTGTTTCAGGTGTTTGAAAAATCTCCAGCCTGAGTTAATGATGCAGATTGCAGCGTTCCTTTATCTGCTGCACTGCCAAGCAATCATGGTCCACATAGCGGCTGTCAGAATAGCCATCCATCCCCAGTCCTGTTGAAAGACTGTGAGTCATACGCGGGCCTGCATATTCTTCACAACATCATTACTCTTCCAAATGAGTGCCATGTCCTGCAAGATTATAATTGTGATTTACAAATTGGTACAAATTCCCTGCTGCTCACAAACACAGGGCTGAGTTGTCATGGAGTTAGTGTTGAAGGTGTGTGTGGGGTGTGTTTTTGGTATGGTGTGGGTGTATACCAGAGAGAGAGAGAATGAGAGAGAGAGAGAGAAATAGAAATAGAAGAGATTGAGAGAGAGAGAGAGAAATAGAAATAGAAGAGATTGAGAGAGAGAGAGAGAAATAGAAATAGAAGAGATTGAGAGAGAGAGAGAGAGAGAGAGAGAGAGAGAGAGAGAGAGAAAGAGAGAGAGAGAGAGAGAAAGAGAGAGAGAAATAGACATAGAAGAGATTGAGAGAGAGAGAAAGAGAGAGAGAGAGAAATAGACATAGAAGAGATTGAGAGAGAGAGAGAGAAATAGAAATAGAAGAGATTGAGAGAGAGAGAAAGAGAGAGAGAGAGAAATAGACATAGAAGAGATTGAGAGAGAGAGAAATAGAAATAGAAGAGATTGAGAGAGAGAAATAGACATATAAGAGATTGAGAGAGAGAGAGAGAAATAGAAATAGAAGAGATTGAGAGAGAGAGAAATAGAAATAGAAGAGATTGAGAGAGAGAGAGAGAAATAGAAATAGAAGAGATTGAGAGAGAGCGAGAGAGAGAAATAGAAATAGAAGAGATTGAGAGAGAGAGAGAGAGAGAAATAGAAATAGAAGAGATTGAGAGAGAGAAAGAAATAGAAATAGAAGAGATTGAGAGAGAGAGAGAGAGAGAGAGAGAGAGAGAGAGAGAGAGAAATACAGTACCTTTGGAAAGTATTCAGACCCCTTAAGTTTCCACATTTTGTTACATTACAGCCTTATTCTAAAATGGATTAAATAAAAAAAATGCCCTCAGCAATCTACACAAAATACCCCATAATGACAACGCGAAAACCGTTTTTTTAGCAATTTGGCAACCTGTTTGGAAAGGCACACAACTGTCTGTATAAAGTCCCACAGTTGACAGTGCATGTCAGAGCAAAAACCAAGCCATGAGGTCGAAGAAATTGTCCGTAGAGCTCCGAGACATGATTGCGTCGAGGCACAGATCTGGGGAGAAAGGCCTTTGTCAGGGAGGTGTTCAAGAACCCGATGGTCACTCTAACAGAGCTCTATAGTTCCTCTGTGGAAATGGGAGAACCTTCCAGAAGGACAACCATTTCTGCAGCACTCCACCAATAAGGCCTTTATGGTAGAGTGGCCAGATGGAAGTCACTCCTCAGTAAAAGTCACATTACAGCCCGCTTGGAGTTTGCCAAGAGGCGCCTAAAGACTCTCAGACCATGAGAAACAAGATTCTTTAGTCTGATGAGACCAATAAATAACTCTTTGGCCTGAATGCCAAGCGTCACATCTAGAGGAAACCTGGCATCATCCCTGCAGTGAAGCGTGGTGGTGGAAGTAAAGATGAACGGAGCAAAGTACAGAGAGATCCTTGATGAAAACCTGCTCCAGAGCGCTCAGGACCTCAGACTGGGGTGAAGGTTCACCTTCCAACAGGACAACGACCCTAAGCACACAGCCAAGACAGCGCAGGAGTGGCTTCGGGACAAGTCTCTGAATATCCTTGAGTGGCCCAGCCAGAGCCTGGACTTGAACCCGATCGAACATCTCTGGAGAGACCTGAAAATAGCCGTACAGCAACGCTCCCCATCCAACCTGACAGAGCTTGAGAGGATCTGCAGAGAAGAATGGGCGAAACTCCCCAAATACAGGTGTGCCAAGCTTGTAGCATCATACCCAAGACGACTTGAGGCTGTAGTCGCTTCCAAAGGTGCTTCAACAAAGTACTGAGTAAAGGGTTTGAATACTTATGTAAATGTGATATTTAGCAAATCATTCTAAAAACCTGTTTTTGTTTGTCATTATGGGGTATTGTGTGTAGATTGATGAGGGGGGGGAAACTATTTAAACAATTTTAGAATAAGGCTGTAGCGTAACAAAATGTGGAAAAAGTCAAGGGGTCTGAATACTTTTCGAAGGCACTGTAGAAGAGATTGAGAGAGAGAAAAAAATATAAAATATTGAGAGAGAAATAGAAAATATTGAGAGAGCGAGCAAGCGAGAGAGAGAGAGAGAGAGAGAGAGAGAGAGAGAGAGAGAGAGTCAATACTACTGTGACAAGACATCTCTAGACCCCACTATAAGGAAAGTGATCCAACCCGCCAAATCCGCGTTTAAGTCCTCTAGCTTACAAATACGACCAATCAAAATATCACAATAACAGCCATGTTACATCAGTGATAGAACAGCAAGCGATGGGTGTGACTGAGCTCGACCTTTAGATATTATTCAAGCTCCTCTCTAAAAAATAAAAGGAGAGAGGAATGGTAGTCAACAGCCCGGGGATATTTTTCTTTAATTGGCTTTTTTTGGAGTTGGGAGATATTGTATAAGTGACATTTTTGTTTAATTATTTAACTTTTATTTATTCCCAAATCAACATGATAATTCAATAAAACAGCAAAAAAGAAACTACAACATGCAGCAGTTACAGATACACTACGTTTCAACAACACAAGTACATTATTACAGTCAACCAACACACTCGAAGACCTCAGTGAATCCTTTCCTCTTCAGCATTCTAAACTGCCCTGTTGGCACCAGGGATTCAAGATGTAACGAGGTTTGTAAATTCTTCCAAACAAGGGATGCATTAAAGCTAAAGGCTGAATTTCCTAGGTTGGTAGAGACACCAGGGACCTCAAGAGTCAACCAACCGTGTGAGTGGATTTGGTGCCTATTTGTATACTTTAGTGTAGTGAGATATGTTGGACACTTGTGCAGCATAGCTTTGTAAACAAAAAGGGAGAAATAAACTGATCTACGGGAATTTATAGAGGCCCAGACGACTTTCTGATAAAGGATGCAGTGATGAGTATTAAACCTGTCGCCTGTGATAAAGCGAAGCACGCTATGGTACACAGTATCCAAGGGTTTTAGAGTAGTGGCTGCTGCATTCTGATAAATGGTGTCACCATAATCAAGAGCTGGCAGGAAGGTTTCCTGTACAATCTGCTTCCTGCTGTTTAGGGAGAGGCATGATCTATTTCTATAAAATAAGCCTACTTTAGCTTCAGCTTCTTAATTAGCTCATCTGTGTGTTTTTTAAATGTCAATTTTTTGGTCAATCTAAAAGCCAAGTTATTTATAGGCGGGAACCTGCTTGATGAGAGAACCATCCAATGCATAAATGTGTAAATTATCTGAAATATTTCTATGAGAATTAGAAAACAACATACATTTAGTTTTTCCTGCATTAAGTATACATTTTAAATCAACAAGATCTTTCTGCATGGCAACAAAATCAGATTGCAGCTCTAACACAGCCTTGTCAGTAGTAGGGGCAATAGTGTACATAACAGTTTCATGTGCATACAGATGAATCTTACTGGTTTTTGCAGATAGACCAATATTATTTAAATAAATAGTAAAGAGGACATGTCCCCAAATCGACCCCATATTACCTTTAATTATATTGAGGTAACTTGACTTACAGTTCCCTGGTCGAGGCCCATTTCAGACAACCTTTGAATGAGTAGGGGATGGTCGACAGTATCAAAGGCCTTGGATAGGTCTATAAATATGGCAATTTAACACATAACTTAAGACGCTTGTCTATAACCAGACTGGTGCACATTAAGCACATCATTTGGAATGAGCAGGAGAAGCGAGAGAGAAATCAAAACCACTCTCCCATTAAATATTTAAACAGAGAAATCAGAGACTGTGTGTGTGTGTGTGTGTGTGTGTGTGTGTGTGTGTGTGTGTGTGTGTGTGTGTGTGTGTGTGTGTGTGTGTGTGTGTGTGTGTGTGTGTGTGTGTGTGTGTGTGTGTGTGTGTGTGTGTGTGTGTGTTTATATAATCTTCGCTCTGACTCAAGGAGAGGTGTTACCTCCACTACAGCGTTGAAGCTCAGTCATATCCTCTAGACTGGACAGAGTCCACATTGTGTTGTTCTATTCTAAATGAACATGTATAGGGAGCCTTCCTCCCTTCTCTTCTTACTCATGCCCTGACTAATCGAGGCAATTTACACGGCGAACATCCGAAGAATACAATGCAAAACAATCACGTATGAATATCTTGCTGTGGCAATTTGAAACACCGTGATCATGATAGCTCAATTTGAATTGACCTTGATGTGTAGGCGACACCATTTATAGATAGTTGATGAGTAGCGTTCGTCTACAGCTCCAGGTGCTTTTCTAAGTGTGATATCCTGGTATTTTTAGCCTGGCGTGCTCTCCCAGTGGGGGGAGAGGCTGGGGTAGGGCAGGAGTCTCCTCTGTCTGTTAGGATTGTAGGTCATTGGAAACGACTCAAGCGAGAGCTTGCGAGATCCAACTCTATTTCCCAAGGGGTGTCGTCACTTAGTCTCTACTCCTTTTTTTGGGGGGGCCGAGAATCTTCACACTGATCTTTGGTTGGGCAATTTCAAAGGCATATTATCATTGTGGAGAGACAAACAGCCTATAATCTTCATTTTCATTCCTCTCTTGTAGAAGGAGAAGGACATATGCTCAATGTGGTACTCACGGCCCAGAGCTCCGCTGATGTCAGTAATCAAATATTCTCATCTGGAATACTCTCAAATGGCCGACCTCCAGGGACGTGTTCCAAATAACACCCTATTCCCTATTTAGTGTGCTACTTTTGACTAGGGCTGCATAGGGTTCTGGTCAAAAGTAGTGCACTATATAAGGAATGCCATTTGGGAAGCAGTCCAGAAGTTCCTAACCGCCAGGTCCCAAATGAGAGCCTGCAAGACTGTGTTCCGGAAGACAATGCACAGACAATATTATCTCGCCGGAGGCTGTCGATCTCTCAATCTCAATTACGGCCGCAGATTATCGTCTCATAACTCAATCCTGCATTAACCAGACTAGGCCCTACACATGGGCCTACTTCTCCACTCTGAGGCACGGTGTCAGAGTGCATCAACTACATTTACTTATTAAACAGACGCCTGCAGTAGGGATCAAAACAGCAACGCACTCAGACACCTGGACGGCAGAACAGCATGAACTCTGAAACAGGTTACGTTGCCTTCTATCCAGTGGTAGACACTAGAGAGGAGGAACAAGACGAGAGTCCTCATCAAGTCGTCTGTTATTATAGCAATAGACTGACCTAGCCAACGAGCCTTTCCTCTGAATACTTAAACAGGCAGTGGACATGTACTGGAAGACAATGAGCATGGTTGAGTCGGGATGTGCTGCCCACGGGCTAGCCTAGGCCTTTGAAAACCAACCCCAAATACACCAGTGTAGAGAGTCGGCGCTCGACAACAAACTGAACACACAGTGCTACAGTTACCCTGGGTGCGTCCCAATAATATCTCCTTTCTCCTGAAGTGTGCACTCGTTCACTACTTTCCAAAAATCGAAAACCCTTGTATGAGGCGGAGGCACGGGCTAGTGGGAGCTTCCACCATATTTCTTGTGTCGGCCATTTCCCTTTCAAATCAGTGAAGGGAAGTGAAGTGCACACTTCGGGAGGGAGGAGAGATAATTGGGACATAGCCTCATTTCCTCACATAAGCACTATAGTCAGTGAACCAACTCAGAAGGAGATTGTCGGAGCGCCAGCTACACCGACTATATCCCTGACTATATCTACTGCGTGCGGTTAATGATAAGGTGTAGTGGTATACATATAATTACACTCAAAATCATAGACAGACAGATAGAAATATGAGGAAGTTTCAACTATTCTCTACCCACTCCTGCTGGCACAGGTCAATCGTTTTTTGACCCAGGTTGCCCTGACCATTTTAACAAATAGCCCACCTCCACCAAACACGATTAAAGCACAGCGAACATTTAAATCAGTATACAGACCATTTAAAAGGTTAACTATTATGTGGTGATGATCTGCGGTGATTAAAGAAATCTAATGAAACAAATGAGAAAAATGGAAGAAGATTAACATGCCACTATGATTAATCTTCGCCCATAGCCAGTTGGCATAATGATGCATTATAACAGGGAACTGAATTAAGGCTAACCAACATCAAACATAATGGCCAAAGTAGCTGAAGTACACAACTGGCAAAGGTACATAAATAGCATAGTGATAATCCCTTCAAACATTACATTTACATTGCAGTCATTTAGCAGATGCTCTTCTCCAGTGCGACTTACAGTAGTGAGTGCATACATTTTCATATTTCATTTCCATACTGGTCCCCCATTGGACATTGACGTCTACATAGAATATAAAGGCATATTGGTGTTCAACAGCTGTCTATGTATGTCAGTGCAGGGAGACAATTATCTCTGGGACAGAACAAGTACAGCACTGACACACTTCAGATCCCTCAGGGTCTGTCTATATTTCTCATGGCATGTCTCTCCCGGGGATACATACCCGCCGCAGGGTCTGTGTCTATAATTCTCATGGCCTGTCTCTCCCAGGGATATATTACAGCCACAGGGTCTGTGTCTATATTTCTCATGGCCCTCTCTCTCTTCCAGGGATCCATAACAGCCACAGGGTCTGTGTCTATATTTCTCATGGACCTCTCTTTCTCCTGGGGAACCATTACAGCCACAGGGTCTATGTCTATATTTTTCATGGCCCTCTCTCTCCCAGGGATCCATCCAAGCCCCAGGGTCTGTCTATATTTCCTATGGCCCTCTCTCTTCCAGGGATCCATACCAGCCAGGCCCTGGAGTCTTACTCTTCACATCCCCTCCCCCTGTCCTCCTCCTCTGTCCTACTCTTAATCCAGCATCCCTCCAGGGACTTCAGCCTATGTGGTAGAAAGACTGTTTTCTCATAAGCAACCACTCTCTAAACTCCTTTCTGACATACCGGGGAAGAGGGGGTGGGAGAGGGAGTCAGTGGGGTGTTGAGATCCGTCATACACACTTCACCTCTGTAAAGTCCTCCTCAGCCATCTTTGGACGCGTTGTCGAAATATTTCCCCCATTCAAATCATCCTATCAGGGCGTCTTTTTCTTAGATGCCGTGACTCTTGACAGGACAGGATATATGCTGATTTCCGCTCCCCTGTCCGGTGTGGATTTACCTCTAGCACTGAGCTGTTTCGCCTTCACGGGTGAGTAATTTGTCCAGAGGATAACACAGCCAGTAATGCAGTGCAATTTGTTTCAGTGCGATTCCAAACATTGCATCAGCGCCACTAATCCAGCCTGCACGTGTCACAGGGAGGAGCCCCGGCTTGGCCTCTTGATTTGTATTTACATACACAGAAAGAATCCAGTACCTCAATATACATTATGACAAGACAGCCAACCATCAAATCTCCCTTCTATTCCGTTTACAAACATACAGTAGAAGTAAGATTGATTAGAATTCCATTGTGTTCTTCCACATCAAATTATTGAAATTGTCCATATCACAATGACCTGGTCTGGACACTGATCCTCCTCTCCACCCCTAACTTCCCTTTCACAGTAAAACGAACAGGAACAAGGATGACTAATAGCAGCATCTCAAAAGATGAGTCTTATGGGGGAAGGTCTTTGCCCCCACTGACCCCTCCCTTGTTCAAGCTCCAAAAATAGCCCCCCTTCTCTCTCTGCTCCTGGAGTGACATCACGGATCATGGAGGGCTCTACTTGTTTGGGCAAAGCTTTACTAATGAGGAATACACAGCAAAGCAGCCAGGCAACATTGTATGTCCTATAGTGATGCTCTGCGGCTGGTTGCACCAGTTGGGCTTACACCTGGCCCTGTTTATATTGACCTGACAGAATGGGGGAACAGAGTGGGGAAGCTATGGGCAACTGCTAAACATATAATGTCCCCAATATTGACATAACACTTATTCCTATACTGTAAACTACAATGTTATGGATGGAACAAAATAAGGATGATTGATTAATTGACAGAACACCAACAAACACCAACAAATCAATTTCGAGATTTACTCAGTTTACAATTCAAGGAGTCATCTTCTGTTTGCCTGCAGTTTCTCAACTCCCTTGAATTTCTCTCTTGGAACAGAGACATCCTGAACACGCAAAACCTTTGTGAAACTTACAGTAGGTAACCTTGTACATGAATTCAATCCAGTTGGATTTGAATAGACGTTATGAGGCACATTCTGACTCAGCCCAAATCTACGGACAATGACAATAACACAAACAAACAGGAAGTATTGGTCAATCTAAGGTGAAGATTTACATATTCCTACATATAGTCTATTACAGTCAATGTTTACACAGAGTTCTAGGTTTATTGCAGCCAGAAAACTGGTACTGTATATGAAGTTTAAGGTTGACATAACAGTCTGGTACTCCAGTCTATCCGCACACTATTCACAGAGCATTCCTTTCTGTTCCAGAACATCTTGAAGAACTGATGGATACCGCCTACTGTCATAACTCAGTGGAATAACTGTATAACAACTCACAAAGATGTCCATTTATTCAACAAGAGCACCTAGCTGGGGGCCTTACATTTTCTCACAGATTGCTGTGAAATTGTTCATGTCTTGTTGGACTGTCTAGAAAGAGAACTTGGGTTACTTCAGCCTTTGATGTTCTCCACAAGGATTTCATGAGCAGGGATGTTGGATAGCCACAGGACATTTCATATTTTTGTTTGCCCTAAAGGGTACTCTTAACCTTGTATCTCGTCCGTACCCTGTCCCTGGCCTGTACCCTCCGAAATTACATAATTGTCCTCCTCAATGTTGGGTTAGATTCATTTACTTCAGCCATAAAGATGTAGTTCACTTTGATGGCAGTATAAATAAGATAGCGTTACCCTCTAGTGGTCAAGCATGAGATGTGCATTCATACAGCAAGGATGACTTCAATATAATGCATTCCCACTAGGTGACAGTATTATCTGCCTTTCTCTCTACATTTTCCCTCTGTCTGATCGAAGCGACATGGTCTGTGGAGCTGTACAGTGTGTCAACTGTTGAGGTGTGAAGCACGCTATGATACACAGCTTTTTAATGGGCTCCTGAGTGGCGCAGCGGTCTAAGGCACTGCATCTCAGTGCTAAAGGTGTCACTACAGTCCCTGGTTCAATTACAGGCAGTATCACATTCGGCTGTGCTTGGGAGTCCCATGGGGCGGTGTGTAATTGGCCCAGCGTCGTCCGGGTTTGACTGGGGTAGGCCGTCATTGTAAATAAGAATTTGATCTTAACTAACTTGCCTAGGTAAGAAAACTAAATCTTGCTGTCACCTGTTAAATCCACTTACATTTACATTTACATTTACGTCATTTAGCAGACGCTCTTATCCAGAGCGACTTACAAATTGGTGCATTCACCTTATGATTCACCTTCAATCAGTGTAGCGAAGGGGAGGAGACAGGTTAAAGAATGTTTTTTAACCTTGAGGTAATTGAGACATGGATTGTGTATGTGTGCCATTCAGAGGGTGAATGGGCAAGACAAAAGACTTGAGTGCCTTTGAACGAGGGTATTGTAGTAGCTGTCAGGCGCACGCACTGGTTTGAGTGTGTCAAGAACTGCAACGCTGCTGTGTTTTTCACTCTCAACAGTTTCCTTTGTGTATCATAAGCAGTCCACCAGCCAAAGGACATCCAGCCAACTTGACACAACTGTAAGAAGTATTGGAGTCAACACGGGCCAGCATCCCTGTGGAACACTTTTGACACCATGTAGAGTCCATGCCCCGATGAATTTAGGCATTTCTGAGGGCTAAAGCGGGTGCAACTCAATGTCCCTAATGTTTTGTACACTCAGTGTACATACTGAGTAGATGAAACAAACTTGTGAGCAGGGTGTTAATCTGTGAATTTGAAATCATGTTACAAGCAATATCCGAATTACATAATTTCTCATTTTGAGAAAGGTCTTTGTTACTGAAGTGTCAACACTAAAACAAACACAAATTAGTTGCTGCCAATATTGCAGTAAATCTACCCTCCAAAACCTGCTGTAGTCCACATTAGCATTTCTAGAGCAGAATTCTGAACAAGAATTCACACCATAAATCCTGCATTTAAATGAGGGGATTAAAACCTGCCTGTCACACTCAGAGACAGCTTCACTGCATAGAATTAACACTTCCTTGGGCAAATCCTAATGCCACAGCTCTTTTGAGTGTTATAGTTTTCCTTCCAGTTTTACTTGTCACATGCACAAGCACAGTGAAATGCTTAACTTGTAAGCTCTAGCACACAGTATAGTATTCAATATAACAAATATATATACATATAAACACACACACACACACACACACACACACACACACACACACACACACACACACACACACTACCGTTCACTTAGAAATGTCAATTTTTTTGTCCATTAAAATAACATCAAATTGATCAGAAATACAGTGTAGACATTGTTAATGTTGTAAATGAACTTTGTAGCTGGAAACGGCAGATTTTTAATGGGATATCTACATAGGCGTGCAGAGGCCCATTATCAGCAACCATCACTCCTGTGTTCCAATGGCACGTTGTGTTAGCTAATCCAAGTTTATCATTTTAAAAAGCTCATTAGGATCATTAGAAAACCCTTTAAAATGATGTTAGCACAGCTGAAAACTGTTGTTCTGATTAAAGAAGCAATAAAACTGGCCTTCTACAGACTAGTTGAGTATCTGGAGCATCAGTATTTGTGGGTTCAAATCAAATCAGAATCAAATAAAATGTATTTGTCACATACACATGGCTAGCAGGTGTTAATGCAAGTGTAGCGAAATGCTTGTGCTTCTAGTTCCGACCATGCAGTAATATCTAACAAGTAATATAACCTAACAATTCCACAACAACTACTTTGTACACACAAGTGTAAAGGAATGAATACGAATATGTACATAAAAATATATAAATGAGTGATGGCCGAACGGCATAGGCAAGATGCAGTAGATGGTATAGAGTACAGTATATACATATGAGATGAGTAATGCAGGGTATGAAAACATTATATGAAGTGACATTGCTTAAAGTGGCTAATGATACATTACATCAAGATGGCAAGATGCAGTAGATGGTAGAGCCTACAGTATATACATATGAGATTAGCAATGTAGTGTATGAGAACATTATATAAAGTGGCATAGTTTAAAGTGGCTAGTGATACATTTAATTACATCAGATGGCAAGATGCAGTAGATGGTATTGCGTACAGTATATACGTAAGAGATGAGTAATGTAGGGTAAGTAAACATTATATAATATAAAGTGGCTAGTGATAAATTGATTACATCAATTTTACCATTATTAAAGTGGGTGAGTTGAGTCAGTATGTTGGCAGCAGCCACTTAATGTTAGTGATGGCTGTTTAACAGTCTGATGGCCTTGAGATAGAAGCTGTTTTTCAGTCTCTCGGTCCCCGCTTTGATGCACCTGTACTGACCTCGCCTTCTGGATGATAGCGGGGTGAACAGGCTGTGGCTCGGGTGGTTGTTGTCCTTGATGATCTTTTTGGCCTTCCTGTGACATCGTTGATGTAGGTGTCCTGGAGGGCAGGTAGTTTGCCCCCGGTGATGCATTGTGCAGACCGCACTACCCTCTGGAGAGCCCTACGGTTGTGGGCGGAGCAGTTACTGTACCAGGTCATGATACAGCCCGACAGGATGCTCTCGATTGTGCATCTGTAAAAGTTTGTGAGTGTTTTTGGTGACAAGCTGAATTTCTTCAGCCTCCTGAGGTTGAAGAGGCGCTGCTGCGCCTTCTTCACCACGCTGTCTGTGTGGGTGGACATTTCAGTTTGTCCGTGATGTGTACGCCGAGGAACTTAAAACTCTCCACCCTCTCCACTACTGTCCCGTCAATGTAGATAGGGGGCTGCTCCGACTGCTGTTTCCTGAAGTGCACGATCATCTCCTTTGTTTTGTTGACATTGAGTGTGAGGTTATTTTCCCGACACCACACTCCGAGGGCCCTCACCTCCTCCCTGTAGGCCGTCTCGTCGTTGTTGGTAATCAAGCCTACCACTGTAGTGTCGTCTGCAAACTTGATGATTGAGTTGGAGGCGTGCATGGCCACGCAGTCATGGGTGAACAGGGAGTACAGAAGAGGGCTGAGAACGCACCCTTGTGGGGACCCAGTGTTGAGTATCAGTGGGGTGGAGATGTTGTTACCTACCCTCACCACCTGGGGGCGGCCCGTCAGAAAGTCCAGGACCCAATTGCACAGGGCGGGGTCGAGACACAGGGTCTCGAGCTTAATGACGAGTTTGGAGGGTACTATGGTGTTAAATGCTGAGCTGTAATCGATGAACAGCATTCTTACATAGGTATTCCTCTTGTCCAGATGGGTTAGGGCAGTGTGCAGTGTGATGGCGATTGCATCGTCTGTGGACCTATTGTGGCGGTAAGCAAATTGGAGTGGGTCTAGGGTGCCAGGTAGGGTGGAGGTGAGATGGTCCTTGACTAGTCTCTCAAAGCACTTCATGATGACGGAAGTGAGTGCTACAGGGCGGTAGTCAGTTAGCTCAGTTACCTTAGCTTTCGATTACAGGCTCAAAATAGCCAGAAAGAAAAAACTTTCTTCTGAAACTCATCAGTCTATTATTTTTCTGAGAAATGAAGGCTATTCCATGCGAGAAATTGCCATGAAACGGAAGATCTCGTACAATGCTGTGTACTACTCCCTTCAAAGAACAGCGCAAACTGTCTCTAACTAGAATAGAAAGGGGAGTGGGAGGCCCCGGTGCACAAGTGAGCAAGAGTACAAGTACATTAGAGTGTCTGGTTTGAGAAACAGACGCCTCACAAGTCTTCAACTGACAGCTTCATTTAATAGTACCCACAAAACACCAGTCTCAACGTCAACAGTAAAGAGGCGACTCCGGGATGCTAGACGAAAAATGTGCTTTTCTTTAAAAAACAAGGACATTTCTAAGTGATCCCAAACTTTTGAATGGTAGTGTATATGTATATATAAAGAAAACACACGAGAAATAAGAAATAAGAGAGGAAGCTATATGTGGGGTCAGTGCCAGTACCAAATTTACAATGTGCAGAGATACTGGAGTATTGAGGTAAATATGTATTTTTGTGGAACGATCCTCAAAATGTTCTTAAATGTGTTGTTTGGAGGGCACTATGGTGTAGTCGATGAACAGAATTCTCACATAGGTATCCCTCTTTTCCAGGTGGGAGAGGACAGAGTGGAGTGCAAATTCTGGCGGTATGCAAATTGGAGTGGGTCCAGGATGTCTGGGATGATAGAGTTGATGTGTAATGATCAGCCTTTCAAAGCACTTACAGATGTGAGTGCTACAGGGTCATTGTGGCAGGATGCCTTAAGGTTTTCGGGAACAGGAATGATGGTAGTCAGCTTGAAACGTGGGGATTACAGACTTGGACAAGGAGAGTTTGGAATTGTCAGTGAAGACGCCTGCCAGCTGGTCTGCACATGCCCTGAGGACATGCCCTGGAATGTCGTCTGGCCCTACAATTGACCTGTTTAAAAACCTGACAACTGTCAGCCTCAGATAGAAAGCTCTTATGTCCCCATACCCATTCCAATATCACAGATGGACAGTATACCTGTGCCAAATATGTTCTATATCATTCAGAGGTGAAGATAAACCAAAGCAAAAAATATATATATATATATACAGTTGAAGTCGGAAGTTTACATACACCTTAAACTCAATTTTCACAATTCCTGACATTTAATCCTAGTAAAAATTCCCTGTATTAGGTCAGTTAGGATCACCACTTTATTTTAAGAATGTGAAATGTCAGAATAATAGTAGAGAGAATTATTTCTTTCAGCTTTTATTTCTTTCATCACATTCCCAGTGGCTCAGAAGTTTACAAACACTCAATTAGTATTTGGTAGCATTGCCTTTAAAATTGTTTAACTTGGGTCAAACGTTTCAGGTAGCCTTCTACAAGCTTCCCACAATAAGTTGGGTGAATTTTGGCCCCTTCCTCCTGACAGAGCTGGTGTAACTGAGTCAGGTTTGTATGCCTCCTTACTCGCACACACTTTTTCAGTTCTGCCCACAGATTTTCTATAGGATTGAGGTCAGGGCTTTGTGATGGCCACTCCAATATCTTGACTTTGTTGTCCTTAAGCCATTTTGTCACAACTTTGGAAGTATGCTTGGGGTCATTGTACATTTGGAAGACCCATTTGCGACCAAGCTTTCACTTCCTGACTGATGTCTTGAGATGTTGCTTCAATAAATCCACATAATTTGGATGTCATTCATTTTGTGAAGTGCACCAGTCCCTCCTGCATCAAAGCACCCCCACAACATGATGCTGCCACCCCCATGCTTCACGGTTGGGATGCTGTTCTTTGGCTTGCAAGCCTCCCCCTTTTTCCTCCAAACATAACGATTGTCATTATGGCCAAACAGTTCTATTTTTGTTTCATCAGACCAGAGGACATTTCTCCAAAAAGTACAATCTTTGTCCCCTTATGCAGTTGCAAACCATAGTCTGGCTTTATTTATGGCAGTTTTGGAGCAGTGGCTTCTTCCTTGCTGGGCGGCCTTTCAGGTTATTTATTTAAAAACATGTTTTATTTATTTAACCAGGCAAGTCCGTTAAGAACAAATTCTTATTTTCAATGACAGCCTAGGAACAGTGGGTTAAATGCCTTGTTCAGGGGCAGAATGACAGATTTTGACCTTGTTAGCTCGGGGATTCGATCTTGCAACCTTTCGGTTACAAGTTCAATGCTCTAACCACTAGGTTACCTGCCGCCATGTCGATATAGGACTCGTTTTACTGTGGACATAGATGCTTTTGTACCTGTTTCCTCCAGCATCTTCACAAGGTCCTTTGCTGTTGTTCTGGGATTGATTTGCACTTTTCGCACCAAAGTACGTTCATCTCCAGGAGACAGAACGCGTCTCCTTCCTGAGCGGTATGACGGCTGCGTGGTCCCATGGTGTTTATACTTGCGTACTATTGTTAGTACAGATGAACGTGGTACCTTCATGCGTTTGGAAATTGCTCCCAAGGATGAACCAGACTTGTGGAGGTCTACAATTTTTTTTCTGAGGTCTTGGCTGATTTCTTTTGATTTTCCCATGATGTCAAGCAAAAAGGCACTGAGTTTGAAGGTAAGCCTTGATATACATCCACAAGTACATCTGCAATTGACTCAAATTATGTCAATTAGCCTATCAGAAGCTTCTAAAGCCATGACATCATTTTCTGGAATTTTACAAGCTGTTTAAAGGCACAGTCAACTTAGTGTATGCAAACTTCTGACCCACTGGAATTGTGATACAGTGAATTATAAATGAAATAATCTGTCTCTAAACAATTGTTGGAAAAATGACTTGTGTCATGTACCGACTTGCCAAAACTAAAGATTGTTAACAAGAAATTTGTGGAGTGGTTGAAAAACGAGTTTTAATGACTCCAACCTAAGTGTATGTAAACATCCGACTTCAACTGTATATATTATCTTTGCTTAAGCCAATGAAATATGTGCATTTCATTTTCATGGTAAGAAATGTTATTACTTGCCCAAACATAACACTTGCCTTGAATACATGATGCAGCCTTCTATGTCTCTAGCATTGGAGGCTCCTCCTCAGAGGAAGGGGATGAGAGTCCTCCTCAGTGAATTTCAGAAAAATATAAATAGTGAAACATTAAAAAAGTTATCCCTTTTAGATAAAACTATACTAAACATTTTCACGTCACCAAAGAATTGACTAAAACACACTGTTTTGCAATGGAGGTCTACATTAGCCTCAACAGCACTGTAAGGTAGCACCATGGTATAGCTGGAGGACAGCTAGTTTCTGTCCTCCTCTGGGAACATTGACTCGGGATTCTCACCCCCTTCCATAAACTTACACAGTAATTATGACAACTTCCAGAGGACGTCCTCCTACCTATCAGAGCTCTTGCAGCATGAACTAACATATTGTCCACCCAATCAAAGGATCAGATAATTATTCTAGTACTGAAAGCATAAGCTACAGCTAGCTAGCACTGCAGTGCATACAATGTGGTGAGTAGTTGATTGAAAAGAGAGAAAGACAATAGTTGAACAGTTTTGAACAGATTCATTTCTTCAAAAATGAAGGAGAAGCAAGAGAGAAAGAGAGAGAGAGAGAGAGAGAGCTGTATTTAGTATTTTTTTCACTTTCACTTAGCTAGCGAATACAGATAGCTAGTTTAGCTTACTCAAACACCCGGCTCAAACAGAGAGTTACCTAGCTGTCTATGGCTATCCAACACTGGAACTCTTCCAAGTCAAGGTAAGCTGTTGGTTTTATAAATGTATTGCCACCGGGGCCCGCTGGTGTAACTGCTAAACTGCTAGCTAATAATAATAAATAATAAATAAGGCCATGCTCAAAAAATCACACTGTACTGCATGATTGTAGTGGGTTTACTAACGCGTTAGTTGAAGTATCTATGTTGACTTGATGTTAGCTAATATGGTGACAACCATGTTGGCTTTGTGTAGCCGTTAGCAGTTATGATATGAAGGTTTTACTTGGAAAGTTTTTTTCGCCTGGTCACAGACAGCTGATGTGTTGTGCACTGAAGTCCACAAGCGAAGGGAAAATGTGAGAGGAGGAAGGTGCGTAGATGCGAGAAGGAATTATCCAACCATTAAAGGTATCATGCTGTTTGTATGTGGCTGCTATGAAAGTGAACTGTGTTTGCATGTGATCAGGGGTGTATTCATTCCGTCGATTCTTTCTTAAATGGAAGCAAATGTAACGAAGCTGGGATAAATATACCTGTAGTTGTCTAATAGAAATTCTCGTTTGCAACTGTTGGATTAATAGGTGACTTTTATCAATATATTCACCTCTATTCAATCTCAGATTCGAAAATGTTAATTGGCATCAGTAAACATCATGCAAGACTACAAATCCCTGCAAGCTCCTGCACGTCATCTCTAGCTGACACCCTTACCAAGAGGTATTGTGTCAATTTAAAACTTGCACAAGACAGTTCATAGAATTGTCTATTTAAAGTAATTTAGCCAATTTATTCATTACTACATTTAGCTAACATTTGATAGTTAATTCTTACCTCTGCTTCGATTCGTCAGTCTTGTCTAGATCATGATTTGTAGTGCTTTACAATAGCCACATTTGCAGCTAATTAGTATTTTTGGGGGGTAAATACAGGCAAATATATTGATAAAAGTCACCTTGTCCTAGAGAGATTTACATAGTTATCAAAACATCACGCCAACGTGAGCCTACACGAAACGCAGTCCATATTTTAAGTGTTTCTAACATCTCCTATGGGAAAAATGAATGGTGGAAAAATGATTAGAACCATTTCCCTGTTTAAGACTGTGGTACTCTATGATTATAACCTAGATCAGCTAGATGCAGGCGATATATTGAATGTGTCAATGTCTGTCATCTTGATTACTCAAATTTCGCTCGACCTGTGCACCTACATTGTAAACTTTCCTTCACAGGCTAGTTTGTAGCAACCTCATGATGGGTATAGGGAAAATTTGATTATCACGTATGTTACATTGAGCTGTGTGAATGGAATATGAATGACAGTCATCCAATATGCTGTAATAGAAATAAGGCCATGCTCAAAAAATCATTGTCCTCCCTGATCTTAAACAGCACCGACTGCCACTGAATCCATTGGATTGTATTTCTATGTTTTCAGACCACGAAATCACCGTTGTTGCTAAGAGACCAGTTGTGGTCACTTTATTTTTGGTATTTCGGATGTTGATAAAGATAATATCCCTTTAATATGCAGCCACTATAATCATTTCATATGACAGGGTTTAATTGTTTGCGTGGTGTCTCGTGACAGATTTATAAATTACACACATACGATTGGGTTCAGGGTGCTTAGATTGTTGGAATAACTATTTTCTATAAAGGCAGAAGCTGTGCAGATACTCATTCATCTTTCAAGTCCAGAAGAGACAACTTTTAGCCTGAGCAACCCACCATTGTGATTGACAGTGGTGGAAAAATGGAGCTATGAATACGATTGTTTGCACACACCTGTTCAAACCATTGATCACAATCCCATTGTCATACAGGCAACATTGTAAGCTACAGGTGGTGTTTAGGCTACTGTAGCCTTTAGACATGGGAAAAAATATGACATATATCTGAATTTATAAGTAGGTTGTGGACATCATGCATTATAAAATGAACACACTTACCATATCTTTAGATGACTGGCATGGTATTTGATGAGAGACGCAGGCTGTTTGATTCATCTTGGACACAGTTTCCTTTGACGGAGATAAAGACAAATTGATGAAGACAAATGAAATGTGGTGTAGAGTTTTCCAAGCTCAGGGTGCGTGTTGCTATCAAATGTGTTCGGTGTCTAGAATACTTTGCAGTTACTGCATTCGATCCTTGTTGCTTCCTGGTGATGAGTTTCTCAGTCGCTGCTCCTCTCTCTCCCTCTGTGAAAAATATATCTGACACACCTCCTCCAAGCAGACTCTGAATATGTTACTGGTTTTACTAGGGTTGCTTCATGTAGAGAAGGGATAGTAACAAAAATAGAGCTACAGCTGATTTTTAAAAAAAATATTAAAGCTAAGGAAAGGGTTATTCAGTCGTGTCGTCAAGGTTTTGTCGTTTTTGGTTCCTCTGACTTTCAGAAGTGAGACTTGAAATGAAAGGTTTTGGTATTAAGTATTTCATGGTTGAGATTAAAAGACTGTTATGCACCTCTGAAATATCGTTCTGTTGCCTTCACTGATCTGCTTCGAGGACCACAATCTGAACATTGCAGTAGCCTAATACATGTCTCACAACGTTTCACTCACATTCCTTGAAGAGCTACCCTTAGATCAAGTCCCATTGGAGAAAATAAGACCTTGATTGTAAAACATGCAGAGTGATTTCTGGCATGCCTACACACTGCCTGAATATGTACATGGGGAGCTATCTTCAAGATGCTCAGGCAGTTCCTAAAGGCATGTTGAGCCCCAGTCACTTGTAATGTCCTCTCTTTCCAAATACATGTTGCATTTACTGAATGGTTGTCATCTACAAGTGGAAATTATGTTACTGTAAAATAAATGAGATGATCCCTGACTGCTGTACATTAAGTATACACTGATTACAAAACATTAAGAACACCTTCCTAATATTGAGTTGCAGCACCTTTTTTTCCCCTCAGAACAGTCTCAATTCGTTGGGGCATGGACTCTAACAAAGTGTGGAAAGCGTTCCACACGGATGCTGGCCCATATTGTCTCCAACGCCTCCCACAGTCGTGTCAAGTTGGCTGGATGTCCTTTGGGTGGTGGACCATTCTTGATACACACGGGAAACTGTTGAGTGTAAAGACTCCAGCAGCGTTACCGTTCTTGACACACACTGATTGAAGTGGTTTTAACAGGTGACATAAATAAGGGCTTTCACCTGGATTAACCTGGTATGTCTATGTCATAGAAAGAGCAGGTGTTCCTAATGTTTTGTGCACTTAGTGTACATATTTAAGGACAACCCATTGGGCATCAGTTCAATGTTTAGTTTTGATTTACATTTGGCTGAGTTGTCACCTAATGTGAATTCAACGTAAATTCAACATTTCGTTAGAGTTAGCTTAAAAGTTGGGTGAAAAAAATAGGAAATTCCCTGATGTTGGTGGCTTTTTGCAAATCCAATCAGTTTTCCACGTTGATTCAACGTCATCACAATTTTTGTTTGCTGTTGAAAGGACGTGGAAACAATGTTGATTCAACCAGTTTTTGCAGAGTGGGAAATGAATCATTGCCAGCCTCTTCACATTCTTATGTAACCAACAATACTGCTGCTTTATCAATGAGCTATTATGCATATCGTCATGATGACAAATAACCAATACCTGAAAGTCATGAAGCTGGGGGAGGTAATATTAATGAATGTAAATACTTTTCATATGACTATTATTCACAGTTCAGACAGCACAATTATATTAAAACTATAAGTATACCAGTAGGTCTTCACATTGTAGCACTTCCATTTAGGCTTTCATTCATCGGCAACATTAATAATTACCACATTGATCCTAATATTTCCCTTTTTTTATTTCACACTGAGGTGAATTTTTATTATGAAGAGACACACATGGAGAGGAGGCAGTGTGTCAACAGAGTGGGCTGAAGCTGAGAGAGGACTCAGAGGATGAATACTGGCATAATTATAGAGAATACATGTTGATCTCCAAATAGCAGCAGTGCAAAAACCACTCTCCTCAAACCAACACTGACACTTATATTACAGGGCCAAAAGTATGTGGACACCTGCTCGTCGAACATCTCATTTCAAAACCATGGGCATTAATATGGAGTTGGTCCCCATTTGCTTTTATAGCAGCCTCAACTCCTATGGGAAGGCTTTCCACTAGATGTTGGAACATTGCTGCAGGGACATGCTCCCATTCAGCCACAAGAGCATTAGTGAGGTCGGGCACTGATGTTGGGCAATTAGGCCTGGCTCGCAGTCGGCGTTCCAATTCATCCCAAAGGGGTTCGATAGGGTTGAGGTCAGGGCTCTGTGCAGGCCAGTCAAGTTCTTCCACACTGATCTCGACAAACCATTTCTGTACGGACCTCGCTTTGTGCACTGGGGCATTGTCATGCTGAAACAGGAAAGAGCCTTTCCCAAACTGCTGGCACAAAGTCGAAAGCACAGAATCGTCTAGAATGTCATTGTATGCTGTAGCGTTATGATTTCCCTTCACTGGAACTAGCCCTAACCATAAAAAACAGCCCCAGACCATTATTCCTCCTCCACCAAACTTTACAGTTGGCACTGTGCATTCGGGCAGGTGGCGTTCTCCTGGCATCCGCCAAACCCAGATTCGTCCATCGGACTGCCAGATGGTGAAGCTTGATTCATCACTCCAGAGAATGCTTGGCATTGCGCATGGTGATCTTAGGCTTGCTCGACCATAGAAACCCAGTTCACAAAGCTACCGCCAAACAGTTCTTGTGCTGAAGTTGCTTCCAGAGGCAGTTTGGAACTCGGTAGTGAGTGTTGCAACCAAGGACAGACGATTTTTAAGTGAGCGGTCCCGTTCTGTGAGCTTGTGTGGCCTACCACTTCGTGGCTGAGCCGTTGTTGCTCTTAGATGTTTCCACTTCTCAATAACAGCAGTTGACCGGCACAGCTCTAGCAGGGCAGAAATATGACAAACTGACTCATTGGAAAGGTGGCATCCTATGACGATGCCACATTGAAAGTCACTGTGCTCTTCAGTAAGGCTATTCTACCGCCAATGTTTGTCTATGGAGATTTAATGGCTGTGTCCTCGATGTTATACACCTGTCAGCAACAAGTGTGGCTGAAATAGCCGAATCCACTAATTTGAAGGGGTGTCCACATACTTTTGTGTATATAATGTAGCACAACGCATGCAAGATTGTAACATTAAATAAACCTTGACGTCATGCCTCCGAATGATGGAGATACAGATATTCCCCCAAAAATGTAAAGGTCTATAATGTATACAAACTGACTAGCTAAAATCCTTGCTAGCTAATATTAGCTAGCTAGTTAGCTAGCAAGCTGAGTAGCTAGCTAGCATTCGTGGGCTTCATCTGCTAACCCCAAACAGCACACCTGACACTGTTTTCATGCAAGTTTATTATGTGTAGGGATAAAATGAATTAAGAATCGAGCTATGGTGATAACTCATGTCAAACTACTACAAACATTATCAAAGATACAAGGAGACCATTATGACTGACTCTTGCTGACATTTTCACTCTAATACCTCACATGAAACAGTACTACCCTCACTCTTACCAAGCATACGATAGGACAGAGTAGGTGCACAGCTGACCTCAGCTAAAATGACATCTAAATGCCATTAAAGTGGGCTAAATCAGGGTCTCACAGTAATTCTTGGTAGTCTTGAACAAATCTGATTTGAAACAAAAGTATACACCTCACACATATGGTTATGGGCTTAAAAAAAAGACAACTGTACCATATCAGTTATAGAGTTTAAATATATTCAATTTTGAGTTTGCATCCAAATATTACCATAGCCACGGAAAGTAGGGGTGCTGAACATGCAACAATTTCAGCGATTTTACTGAGTTACAGTTTATATGAGGAAATCAGTCAATTGAAATTAATTCATTAGGCCCTAATCTATGGATTTCACATGATTGGGAATACAGATATGCATCTGTTGATTACAGATACCTTAAAAATGGGCCTCACAATGTGTCTTAGGATCTCGTCATGCTATTTTTGTGCATTCAAATTGCCATCAATAAAATGCAATTGTGTTCATTGTCCGTAGCTTCTGCCTGCCCATACCATAACCCCACCGCCACCATAGGGCACTCTGTTCCCAACGTTGACATCAGCAAACCACTTGCCCACACGACACCACCTGGTCTGAAGTTGTGAGGCTGGTTGGACGTACTGCCAACTTTTCTAACACAACGTTGGAGATGGCTTATGGTAGAGAAATTAACATAACATTCTCTGGCAACTGCTCTGGTGGACATTCCTGCAGTCAGCATGCCAATTGCACGCTCCCTCAAAACTTGAGACATCTGTGGCATTCTGTTGTGTAACAAAACTGCACATTTTAGAGTGGCCTTTTATTGTCACCAGCACAAGGTGCACCTGTGCAATGATCATGCTGCTTAATCAGCTTCTTGATACGCCACACCAGTCAGGTGAAGGGATTATCTTGACAAAGGAGAAATGCTCATTAACAGGGATGTAAACAAATTTGTGCACAAAATTTGAGAGAAATAATCTGGGTTCTTTTATTTTGACTCATGAAACATGGGACCAACACTTTACATGTTGCGTTTATATTTTTGTTCAGTATATATTTAGGAACAAAAATAAAAATCACAAAAGCAGTGCACTGGGCCTTTACTAGTCCTGTATTAGCAGACCGATATAACCTGTCTCAACCCCCCCCCCTAAACTACTTCCTGCAGCTATGAATATTACACTTTATATACATCACAGAAGACTGAAATATAACAAAGCATTTTGACCCAGAAATACTGGATTTTTCATTGTTTTATTTTATTTATAATCCTTATTAATTATGAAATTATGAAGTATATTAATAGCATTCCAGCCATGAGGCCAAAGCGGATGCTTTTGGTCATTTAATTCAGGAAAGGGCTACTCATAGCAGTCTAACATTCTAAATCCCAGCACGTAAATCTCCACGTTCTTTGATGATATGGCATGGTTATAACAATTTTTGAGTAGGCAGAGTTTTTGACAAATACACTACGGGAGTTTACATTACATTACATTTTGCATGCATCTGTCACAGAGAAAATAAGCTTATTCAATGTATAGAGGCATACACACTACACCCTTTCTGCTTTAGGAGGCTGCTCAGGAAGATGTGGGTGTCTGTGTGGGTGGGCGGTAAATCACAAGTCCATCCAGTTGGAAAGGACTGGTAACTAAGACAAATTACTGGCATACATTCTTCACAGGTTTTGTGATTTGAATGATACATTTGAGTTGAAATTACACAGTACACAGAATGTCAGTAGGTGTTTGATAAATATATTTTAGTCTGCATTCAGATGAATATAGGATCATTTACCTTCTATTTGGTTTAATCAGTTGCATGTAGGCCTATGTATGCTGCAATTCAGCTTTTAGCTCCAAGTGTGTACTATTCAAATAAAACCTGTATATATAATTCACTCAAGACAGTCATGTTAAGTACATTGATTAACTTTCTCACAGATCATGATACAGTAGTAAAACACAGACCAATGAACCCTTCAGTAATGTTCAAAAGAAATACATCTCCAAACATTTAGTTTGAACACCCGCTAACAATACCATGCCAAACTGAAAAGCCTTTAAAAAAAGAATACAATTAAAAACTTGCCAAAGCTGTATCCTGATTCGACTGAACGTGTGCATTTAAATCCAAGATGACAGACAGTGAAGGGTAGCCAAATACAATTTTGACAAGGATCAATTCCTGAACAATTTTAACAAAAAGGGTTTGAGAAGGCCCTTTAAGTCTATATACTGTATCGTGTCTTCATTCAGTACCACAGATTGCTCTTGGACAAACAGCAGAGGAACACTAGAGAGATAAAGGACTAGTGGACCATGTGAAGTCGTCTGGACGATTAAACCATGACCTGGTAAGAACAATCAAACATTTGGATAAGCAATTCAATTGGATAGCCGTCACCCACCAAATAAACCAGAAAAATAATCATCAACCAACAGGTCAAGTTGCGATTCTCACTTGATGACTTCAGGACAGGCCGAACAGTCTGATGGTGGACTGATCTTTCAGTGGGTTGCTCCAATGACCTTGCGTCAGAAATTATGTCAGACGTCTGGTTTTGGGCATGGGCCTTTGAAGGGGAAAATGTTAAATACACATCCAATTCAGCTTTGTGCAACCTTTAATGACAGCACAGCATTCAAATAGTTTTTTTGATTAGTTAAAAATGCACTTACCACTTACTTAAAGTCTTCAGTTGGCAATTGCAAGGAGCAAAATTTCACGATGCCACTTCGGAACAAGCGAAGCTCAAAGCAATTGTTCACCTGCCTGAGCCAAACTAATGTTATGAAGCATTGTTAAATGAGCCATGTGCCGCCTACCATCTTCACCCAATATCTAACGAGCGCAAAACATCTTCATTCCAGCATAAATAAATGTAACCCAGGCCAGACACGGTTTTGAGTCCTACTCAGTTCACCATTACTTGAAGACCTAAACATTTGACATTGTACTAATACTGGCAATCTATTCTACCAAATGGGAATAAGACATTTTTGTTGATAAATCACATTAATACCGAAATGATAACTTTACCAGCGCATGCTAACAAAGTAAAGAAACTTTGACGAACATAAAGGTATGTTAAATCATGGTAGTCAGATGTGTCAGTCATGCTTAGGGAGTGCCATCATCACTGCTGGTGTCCTCAGCTAAACCCAGGACCAGTAATAAAACACACGCATAAGTTACAATTAGTTCATGTGGCCAATGTCCATGACGTAATTTGGAATACACTGACATAACACATACTCATTGTGTCATATTTAAGCAATAAGGCAGGGGAACCCAGGGATTATTGTGCGAATAACTCCCGACTAAGGTCTGTTCTTAAACCAGACGCGAAGCGAAGGGCCGGGGAAACAGCCCTTAGGAGGACGTTAATCACGATAATTACCGGGTTCGAGGGTCTTATCGCTTTTTTTTATAAAACAGGTTGTTTGGATCCTGATTGGTTGATAGCAGGGAGTTATTCACCACAATTACATTATTTAGCAGATGCTCTTACCCAAAGCGATTTACAGGAGAAATTAGGATTAAGTGCCTTGCTCACGGGCACATCGACAGATGTTTTTACCTAGTCAGCTCAGGGATTCAAACCAGCGACATTTTGGTTACTGGCCCAATGCTCTTAACTTCTAGGATACCTGCCACCCTATCTCCGGGTAATGCCTGTTAACAATCCCGGGGTAATGTCTGTTACCAGTTCCATTTGAATGATCAATGTGCATCTACTGTCCGTCAGCCCAGCCAGACAATTCATAAACTTAGTCTCCTCTGGAAAAAAGCATCTAGATATTATTTCCCCACGCTACTAGTCTAGCATTTGGTTTGCAAAAGTTTGTCTGAAACTTGCTGCCGTGCCATAGAGCAGGGGTTTTCAAACTTGTCTTGTCCAGGGACAACCGCCCAGACAAACCAGCGACCCAGAGACCCCATCATCTGTTAGCAAAGAAATATCTAATCACGTTTTGTCTTATCATCAGGTGAATGCAGGGGAGAACGACTGCCCCCTCTCATTGAATCCACAGAAGTTCAAGGCCAACCAAGCTGCTGCTGGCATTGCTAACAGAAAAAAGGATCCCCCATTATAGTGAATGGAAAAATTGCCATCTTTGTGGTCAATATTCTTGTAAATAAGAACTTTTTTTCGAAGAGAATCATGGTAACAATAATTGCTTCTAATACACTAGATGTATATGTCCTTGAACCAATTATTTTAAAAAGCCACAGAAAAAGTTCTAAGGATAATTTAGTTGCTAATGGCAGCCTGCATGCAGTACCCTGGTAGGCCTTCAACTTGAGTTAATCAATGAGAGGTGGCAGCAGTGAGCTAGCCTGCAGTGCCACTTCCTTGAGTAGCTCAAAAAGATCTGGCTAGTGTCAACAACGCCTGGACAGAGGAACACGCCCGTAGTCTCCATGAGACGCCATCTTAACCGACTTCATTAGGCTTCAATGCACTATTGAATCTTCTTCACATAGGAATAAATGGTGTCACGTGATTGATGGCTTTGTTCATTCATATACAGTCATTGGGGGAATGATAATAGCAAGTAGAAGTAATCAACATTTTAAAATTAATATATTTGGTAGACAGTTTCATTATTTGACCTCCCCACAGTTCTTTGAAAGAGGAAGTGTAAACTCTAACATAGTCTATTAGAAAAGTATCTTGGCAGCATAGAGAAAATGTTTTATTCAGCTGAGAGAAGATTTTGCAGATTTTCCAGAAATTGTACACAGTTTGGCATGGAGCTGAATTTTGCAGTTTTAAAGCTTATTTACTGCAATTCTATGCATTTTGCCTTGGCTAATGCTATGTTCCTCTACTCAAATATTATAAGAAAATGGATGCAAATGTGCTCTTAATGCTTGGTTTTGGGTATTTTCAATTCTCCCTGACTGTCTAACTTGTATTTGATTGTTAGTTCTCAAAGATTGTATTATTAAAACATATAGTTCAATATATTTTCTGTGTGCTTTCTATCTGGTCATTTAAGTTGACACAGAAAATGTTTTTCTATCCTGAAAATTACCACTTAGACGGCCCGCCCCCCTAAAACAAATATACTGTAATGAGCTCCAATGACTGTAATTTTCTCCATATTAAAGGGATAGTTTGAGATTTTGGCAATGAAGCCATTTACAGTATCTATTTCCCTGTCCCTGTAGACTTCCAGTCATTGCTCTAATGCTAGTTAGCATTGGCTCGTGAAACTACCTCTAACTTCCTTCAGACTGGACGCAAAGACGTACATATTTTATCCACAATAGTATTCTGTTGTAGCTAGCGGTATTCATAAAATTAAACCTTTTTCACCAAAAAATCTGAAAGAATATTTTTCAACCCAAAACAATTTGCAGACCACCCACAGTACTATCGCGGGCCCCGGTTTGAAAACCTCTGACATAGAAAATGAACGTGATGAGACTGACAGCTTCTCTGAGCCAGGCGAATTCATTCATCAGGATCATTATAATGAATGTGGCAATACAAACAAAGGTCAAAGAAACAAAAATGCACATAGTTTTCTGTCATTTCAGCTGCTTGATGTGATTGTGTGTTAGCCTTAGTTGTCTAGCTAGCAAAGGAGAAGTAGCTAGCCTGCGTAAAAAAAAAGAAATTCCTTCTTAGAACTCCTTATGTCCTGATGGATAGCAACCATGCCAATAGAATTGACGACCAGCCATTTGGCTAGCAACTTCAGAATCTCAGAACTAATGACTGGCTTTTGCCCGGACTATATCATATGGTGGAAGGATGAAATCAAACTTAATATGCTCATTTAAATAACGTTTTTAATGAAAACATGTCGTTAATCTCCTCTCACGTGATGGCGGCTATACACGTCATCAGCTTGGAGAGAGAGAGGCTCTCAGGATTGCCACATTACAATTAAATGTTAGTCATTTAGCAGACGCTCTTATCCAAATGCATATATTTTTGTACTGGTCCCCTGTGGGAAACAAACCAACAACCCTGGAATTGCAAGCACCATGCTCTACCAAGTGAGCCACACAACATTACTGGCTGCAGCCGCAGCTTGGGCGCTGAGGGCGACAGTCTTCTCGACCAGCTGGGCTGTGACTGTCCTTCTGGGACGGTAGCAGGGCCTTCTTGTTAAACCCGGGAGCAAATCAAATGTTATTTGTCACATGCTTCGTAAACAACAGGTGTAGACTAACAGCGAAATGCTTACTTATCGGTCGTTCCAAACAATGCATAGAGCAAAAAATAAAAATAATAGAAAGATAATAACAAAAGGAATAAATACACCATTAGTCACGATAAATTAGCTATATACAGTACCAGTACCGAGTCTTTGTGCAGGGGTATGAGGTCATTGAGGTAGATATGTACATACAGTGCTTTCGGAAAGTATTCAGACCTCTTGACTTTTTCCAGCAGAGAGAAAAGTCTATGACTTGGGTTGCTGGAATCTTTGACAATTTTTAGGACCTTCCTCTGACACCGCCTGGTTCAGAGGTCCGGGATGGCAGGGAGCTCAGCCTCAGTGATGTACTGGGCCGTACGCACTACCCTCTGTAGCGCCTTGCGGTCAAAAGCCAAGTAGTTGCCATTCCAAGCGGTGATGCAGCCAGTCAAGATGCTCTCAATGGTGCAGCTGTATAACTTTTTGAGGATCTGAGGACCCATGACATAGGGTGAAGAGGCGTCATCCTGCCTTCATCACGACTGTGTTGGTGTGTGTTTGGACCATGTTAATTCCTTAGTGATGTGGACACAGAGGAACTTGAAGTTGTTGACAAGCTCCACTACAGCCCAGTCGATGTAGATGGTGGTGTGCTCGGCCCTCCGTTTTCTGTAGTCCACGATTGGCTCATTTATCTTATCGACGTTGAGGAAAAGGTTGTTTTCCTCGCAGCACACTACCAGGTCACAGCGTCGTTGGTGATTAGGCCTAACACCATCGTGTCGTCAGCAAACTTAATGATGGTGTTGGAGTGGTGCGCGGCCAAGCAGTCATGGGTGAACAGGGAGTTCAGGAAAAGATGAAGCACACACCCCTGAGAGGCCTCCGTGTTGGGGGTCAGTGTGGCAAATGTGTTATTGCCTATCCTCACCACTAGGGGGTGGCCGTCAGGAAGTCCAGGATCGAGTTGCAGAGGGAGGTGTTCAGTCCCAGGGTCCTTAGCTTAGTGATGAGCTTGGAGGGCAGTAGTTTCATGTTTTCATGTCACATGCACAAGTACAGTGAAATGCCTTTCTTGCAAACTCAAAACCCAACAATGCAATGATCAATAACAATATAATACTAGAAAAAAACACTACCGAAATATGAAAAACACAATAAGTAAGTAAGCATACTATATACAGGGTCATTTCCAATACCATATTTACAATGTGCAGGGATTTTTTATTTTTTTATTTCACCTTTATTTAACCAGGTAGGCTAGCTGAGAACAAGTTTTGATTTGCAACTGCGACCTGGCCAAGATAAAGCAAAGCAGTTCGACACATACAACAACACAGAGTTACACATGGAATAAACAAACATACAATCAATAATACAGTAGAAATATCTATATACAGCATGTGCAAATGAGGTAGGATAAGAGAGGTAAGGCAATAAATAGGCCATGGTGGCGAAGTAATTACAATATAGCAATTAAACACTGGAATGGTAGAATGTGCAGAAGATGAATGTGCAAGTAGAGATACTGGGGTGCAAAGGAGCAAGATAAATAAATAAATACAGTATGGGGATGAGGTAGATTGGATGGGCTATTTACAGATGAGCTATGTACAGGTGCAGTGATCTGTGAGCTGCTCTGACAGCTGGTGCTTAAAGCTAGTGAGGGAGGTGAGAGTCTCCAGCTTTAGGGATTTTTGCAGTTCATTCCAGTCATTGGCAGCAGAGAACTGGAAGGAGAGGCGGCCGAAGGAAGAATTGGCTTTGGGGGTGACCAGTAAGATATACCTGCTGGAGCGCATGCTACGGGTGGGTGCTGCTATGGTGACCAGTGAGCTGAGATAAGGCGGGGCTTTACCAAGCAGAGACTTGTAGATGACCTGGAGCCAGTGGGTTTGGCGACGAGTATGAAGCGAGGGCCAGCCAACGAGAGTATACAGGTCGCAGTGGTGGATAGTATTTGGGGCTTTGGTGACAAAACGGATGGCACTGTGGTAGACTGCATCCAATTTGTTGAGTAGAGTGTTGGAGGCTATTTTGTAAATGACATCGCCGAAGTCGAGGATCGGCAGGATAGTCAGTTTTACAAGGGTACGTTTGGCAGCATGAGTGAAGGATGCTTTGTTGCAGAATAGGAAGCCGATTATAGATTTAATTTTGGATTGGAGATGTTTAATGTGAGTCTGGATGGAGAGTTTACAGTCTAACCAGACACCTAGGTATTTGTAGTTGTCCACATATTCTAAGTCAGAACCGTCCAGAGTAGTGATGCTGGACAGGCGGGCAGGTGCGGGCAGCGATCGGTTGAAGAGCATGCATTTAGTTTTACTTGCATTTAAGAGCAGTTGGAGGCCACGGAAGGAGAGTTGTATGGCATTGAAGCTCATCTGGAGGTTAGTTAACACAGTGTCCAAAGAAGGGCCAGAGGTATACAGAATGGTGTCGTCTGTGTAGAGGTGGATCAAAGAATCACCAGCAGCAAGAGCGACATCATTGATGTATACAGAGAAGAGAGTCGGCCCGAGAATTGAACCCTGTGGCACCCCCATAGAGACTGCTAGAGGTCCGGACAACAGGCCCTCCAATTTGACATACTGAACTCTATCAGAGAAGTAGTTGGTAAACCAGGCCATCAATACTCTTCCTAGAGCTGGCCACCTGACCAAACTGAGAAAGCGGGGGAGAAAGGCCTTGGTCAGGGAGGTGACAAAGAACCCGATGGTCACTCCGACAGAGCTCCAGAGTTCTTCTGGGGAGATGGGAGAACCTTCCAGAAGGACAACCATCTCTGCAGTATTCCAGCAATCAGGCCGTTGTGGCCAGACGGAAGCCACTCCTCAGTAAAAGGCACATGAAAGCCTGCTTGGAGTTTGCCAAAAGGAACCTAAAGAAGCAAGATTCTCTGGTCTGATGAAACCAACATTGAACTCTTTGGCCTGAATGCAAGGTGTCACGTCTGGAGGAAACCTTGCACCATCCCTACGGTGAAGCATGGTGGTGGCAGAATCATGCTGTGGGGATGTTTTTCAGCAGCAGAGACTGAGAACTAGTCAGGATCAAGGGAGCAAAGTACAGAGAGATCCTTGATGAAAACCTGCTTCAGAGCTCTCAGGATTTCAGACTCGGGCAAAGGTTTACCTTCCAACAGGACAACGACCCTAAGCAGCCAAGACAATGCAGGAGTGGTTTCGGGACAAGTCTCTGAATGTCCTTGAGTGGCCCAGCCAGAGCGTGGACTTGAATCCGATCTAACATCTCTGGAGAGACCTGAAAATAGCTGTGCAGCAATGCCCCCCATCCAACCTGATAGAGCTTGAGAGGATCTGTACAGAATAATAGGGGAAACTCCCCAGATACAGGTGTGCCAATGTTGTAGCGTCATACCCAAGAAGACAGTTTTTGCTAAGTCATTATGTGGTATTGTGTGTAGTTTGATGATAAAAAATAAAACATTTAATCAATTTTAGAATACGGCTGTAAGGAAACAAAATATTGAAAAAGTCAAGGGATCTGAATACTTTCTGAATGCACCGTAGGTATTCCTCTTATCTAGGTGGGTGAGGGCAGTATGGAGTGCAATTGAGATTGTGTCATTTATGGATCTGTTGGGGGCGGTATGCAAATTGGAGTGGGTCTAGGGTGTCTGGGATGGTGGAGTTAATCTGTGCCATAACCAGCCTCTCAAATCACTTCATGATTACAGAAGTGAGTGCTACAGGGCGGTAGTTCTTGTGGCATGAAGCCTTAGAGTTTTTATGGACAGGAATAATGGTGGTCATCTTAAAACATGTGGGGATTACAGACTGGGACAAGGAGAATGCACCACGGAATACCGTCGGGCCCCGCGGCCTTGCGGGTGTTGACCTGATTAAAGACCTTTCTCACGTCGGCCTCGGAGATCGAGATCACCTAATCCACACGGTCGGTGAGGGCTCTCACACCTGGCACGATCTTGTTGTTGTCAAAACATGCATAAAATGCATGGAGTTCGTCTGGTAGAGAGGCATCGTTGGGCAGATCACGGTTGGGTCTTCATTTGCCATCCGTAATGGACTGCAGTCCCTGCCACGTGTGGCGGGCATCAGAGCCTATGTAGTTTGATTCCACCTTATTCCTATATTGTCCTTTGGCTCATTTGATGACTCTGCGGAGGTCATAGCGGGACTTCTTGTACTTATTCCCGTCCTTTGCCATAGCCTCAGGGTTGTCTACGATAGTTCTGTGTGCAGTAGCACTGTCCTTTAGTTTAGCGCCAACCTCTGTGTTAATCAAGGGCTTTTGATTGGGGAAGCAGCGAACCCTCACAGTGGGGACAACATCGCTGATACATGCCTAGGTTTACCTCCTCTGTACTCACATCCCACCATACCTTTGTCTGTACATTATACCTTGAAGCTATTTTATCGCCCTCAGAAACCTGCTCCTTTTTCTCTCTATTCTGGACGTCACAGACGACCAATTCTTATAGCCTTTAGCCGTACCCTCATACTTATTCTTCTCTGCTCCTCTGGGGATGTAGAGGTGAATCCAGGCCCTGCAGTGCCTGGCTCCACTCCTACTCCCCAGGCGCTCTCTTTTGATGACTTCTGTAACCGTAATAACCTTGGTTTCATGCATGTTAACATTAGAAGCCTCCTCCCTAAGTTTGTTTTATTCACTGCTTTAGCACACTCTGCCAACCCGGATGTCCTAGCTGTGTCTGAATCTTGGCTTAGGAAGTCCACCAAAAACTGTGAAATCTTCATCCCTAACTACAACGTTTTCAGACAAGATAGAACGACCAAAGGGGGCGGTGTTGCAATCTACTGCAGAGATAGCCTGCAGAGTTCTGTCCTGCTATCCAGGTCTGTACCCAAACAATTTGAACTTCTACTTTTAAAAATCCACCTCTCCAAAAACAAATCTCTCACCGTTGCCGCCTGCTATAGACCCCCCTCGGCCCCTAGCTGTGCTCTGGACACCATATGTGAACTGATTGCCCCCCATCTATCTTCAGAGCTCGTGCTACTAGGTGACCTAAACTGGGACATGCTTAACACCCCAGCCATTCTACAATCCAAGCTTGATGCCCTCAATCTCACACAAATGATTAATGAACCCACCAGGTACAACCCCAAAGCCGCAGGCACTGGCACCCTCATAGATATCATCCTAACCAACGTGCCCTCTAAATACACCTCTGCTGTTTTCAACCAGGATCTCAGCGATCACTGCCTCATTGCCTGCACCCGTAATGGGTCAGCGGTCAAGCGACCTCCACTCATCACTGTCAAACGCTCCCTGAAACATTTCAGCGAGCAGGCCTTTCTAATCGACCTGGCCCTGGTATCCTGGAAGGATATTGACCTCATCCCGTCAGTAGAGGATGCCTGGTTATTTTAAAAAAATGCCTTCCTCTCCATCTTAAATAAGCATGCCCCTTTCAAGAAATTTAGAACCAGGAACAGATATAGCCCTTGGTTCTCCCCAGACCTGACTGCCCTTAACCAACACAAAAATATTCTGTGGCGTTCTGCATTAGCATCGAACTGCCCCCGCGATATGCAACTTTTTAGGGAAGTTAGAAACCAATACACACAGGCAGTTAGAAACGCCAAGGCTAGCTTTTTCAAGCAGAAATTTGCTTCGTGCAACTCCAACTCTAAAAAGTTCTGGGACATTGTTAAGTCCATGGAGAATAAGAACACCTCCTCCCAACTGCCCACTGCACTGAGGATAGGAAACTCTGTCACCACCGATAAGCCCACTATAATTGAGAATTTCAATAAGCATTTTTCTACGGCTGGCCATGCTTTCCACCTAACCACTCCTACTGCATTCAACAGCACTGCACCCCCCACAGCTACTCGCCCAAGCCTCCCCCATTTCTCCTTCTCCCAAATCCATTCAGCTGATGTTCTGAAAGAGCTGCAAAATCTGGACCCCTACAAATCAGCTGGGCTTGACAATCTGGACCCTTTCTTTCTAAAATTATCTGCCGAAATTATTGCAACCCCTATTACTAGCCTATTCAACCTCTCTTTCGTGTCGTCTGAGATTCCCATAGATTGGAAAGCAGCTGCTGTCATCCCCCTCTTCAAAGGAGGTGACACTCTTGACCCAAATTGCTACAGACCTATATCCATCCTACCCTGCCTTTCTAAGGTCTTCGAAAGCCAAGTCAACAAACAGATTACCGACTATTTCGAATCTCACCGCACCCTCTCCGCTATGCAATCTGGTTTCAGAGCTGGTCATGGGTGCACCTCAGCCACGCTCAAGGTCCTAAACGACATCGTAACCGCCATCGATAAGAAACATTACTGTGCTGCCGTATTCATTGACCTGGCCAAAGCTTTTGACTCTGTTAATCACCACATCCTCATCGGCAGACTCAGTAGCCTTGGTTTCTCAAACGATTGCGTCGCCTGGTTCACCAACTACTTCTCTGACAGAGTTCAGTGTGTCAAATCGGAGGGCCTACTGTCTGGACCTCTGGCAGTCTCTATGGGGGTACCACAGGGTTCAATTCTTGGGCCAACTCTTTTCTCTGTATACATAAATGATGTCGCTCTTGCTGCTGGTGAATCTCTGATCCACCTCTACGCAGACGACACCATTCTGTATACTTCTGGCCCTTCTTTGGACACTGTGTTAACAACCCTCCAGACGAGCTTTAATGCCATTCAACTCTCCTTCCGTGGTCTCCAACTGCTCCTAAACACAAGTAAAACTAAATGCATGCTCTTCAACCGATCGCTGCCTGCACCTGCCCGCCCGTCCAGCATAACTTCTCTGGACGGTTCTAACTTAGAATTTGTGGACAACTACAAATACCTAGGTGTCTGGTTAGACTGTAAACTCTCCTTCCAGACTCACATCAATCATCTCCAATCCAAAGTGAAATCTAGAATTGGCTTCCTATTTCGCAACAAAGCATCCTTCACTCATACTGCCAAACATACCCTCGTAAAACTGACCATCCTACCAATCCTCCACTTCGGCGATGTCATTTACAAAATAGCCTCCAATACCCTACTCAACAAGCTGGATGCAGTCTATCACAGTGCCATTCGTTTTGTCACCAAAGCCCCATATACTACCCACCACTGCGACCTGTACGCTCTCGTTGGCTGGCCTTTGCTTCATAATCGTCGCCAAACACATTGGCTCCAGGTCATCTACAAGACCCTGCTAGGTAAAGTCCCTCCTTATCTCCGCTCACTGGTCACCATAGCAGCACCCACCTGTAGCACGCGCTCCAGCAGGTATATCTCTCTGGTCACCCCTAAAGCCAACTCCTCCTTTGGTCGTCTCTCCTTCCAGTTCTCTGCTGCCAATGACTGGAACGAACTACAAAAATCTATGAAACTGGAAACACTTATCTCCCTCACTAGCTTTAAGCACCAGCTGTCAGAGCAGCTCACAGATCACTGCACCTGTACATAGCCCATCTATAATTTAGCCCAAACTACTACCTCTTCCCCTACTGTATTTATTTATTTTATTTATTTTGCTCCTTTGCACCATATTATTTATATTTTAACTTTGAACTTTCTTCAAACTACAAATCTACCATTCCAGTGTTTTTCTTGCTATACTTTATTTACTTTGCCACCATGGCATTTTTTTGCCTTTACCTCCCTTATCTCACATCATTTGCTCACATTGTATATAGTCTTATTTTTTTTTCTACTGCATCATTGATTGTATGTTGTTTTATTCCATGTGTAACTCTGTGTTGTTGTATGTTGTCGAACTGCTTTGCTTTATCTTGGCCAGGTCGCAATTGTAAATGAGAACTTGTTCTCAACTTGCCTACCTGGTTAAATAAAGGTGAAATAAATAAATAAATAAAAAAAAAATTCTAATGAAGCCGGTGACGGAGTTGGTTAGTGGAGTCTCGAAACATATTCAAATCAGCACTAGCAAAGCGGTAGCATAATCTTTGATTTGATTTTCCAAATGGCGGACGTGGGAAGGCCTTGTATGCTGGCTTGTGGGTAGAATAACAGTGGTAGGACTTTATTGCCCCTAGTGGCATTGGAGACATGTTGATGGAAGTTGGGCATCCCGTGTATTAGTGACGTGGAATTAAAATCCCCGGCAACCAGAAAAGCAGCCTCTGGATGTAGAGTTTCTTGCTTGTTTATAGCTTTGTACAGTTTTAGAAACTTTAGAGTGTTTTCTATCCAAATCTAGCAATTATATGCATATCCTAGCTTCTGGGCCTGAGTAACAGGCAGTTTACTTTGGGCCCGCTTTTCATCCGGACGTCAAAATACTGCCCCCTATCCCAAAGAAGTTAAGTGCCAGCTTGTTATTTTTCTTGTACTGAGGTGGAATGTATAGAACAGTCACGATAACAGCTGAAATCTCCCTCGGGAGGTAAAAGGGTCAGCATTTGACCATCAGGTATTCCAAGACAGGCACTTCCACCGCGCTGGAGTTGGCACACCAGTTGGTGTTGATATAGAGGAAAACCCCTCCCCCCTAGATGTCCCCGACTCCACTGTCTTGTCCGCCTGGTGAATGGAGAATCCATCGAGTTGGATAGCCATGGGGGGTATCTTGTCCGATAGCCATGTTTCAGAAAAGCAAAGAATATTGCAGTTTTTAGAGTCCCGTCCATCTATTTATGTTGACATACTCATGTTCCGGGAGCCATGTTGAATTGCAGTTACCCATGACTCCCACCTAGGCTAATCAACCATCATTATTAGACAAGTTTAAAATTGACTCTTTTGGACAAGTTTTTTTTACTTATGCTGCGGTCTCAACAAACTGGGAAGGTGGTATTACCACATACGACTGAGAAAAACCAAATTCATAATTACAAGTGGGAAACACGTCTATGATGCCGTGTTCAAAACAACTGGCTACTTGGATCTTGGAACTTGGAAATCCCTGACATCCTACTTCAGTGCGTTCAAGACAACTGGGAACTAGGGAAAAAACTAGCTCTGACTGGGAAAATGTGTTTTCAGTTGTCATCAACGGAATTCCAGCTCCTTTATATTGAGCGGTCAACTCGGAACTCCAAGTCGGAAACTTGGGCTTCTTGCTAGAGCTCCGACTTTACAACCGGAAGATCACTGATGTCATGATTTTACCTTTACCTATTTTTTTTTGAGTTCCCATTTGTCTTGAAACCACCATCATTCCTGAGCACAGACTTCTCCCACATGCTGACCTCTGACGTCAACTACTAAAAAAATGACCTCAATTTTAGGCAGTTAAATGTACCGACAAAACATTTTTTATTTAAAAAAATCTATTAATATGGTTTTTGAACACTATAATTTCTTTACAAGCATGATACTGTAGCTGTACTTTTAGTTTATGGTTGATGCAGCTGGTTTGCCATTAGCGAATCAACGTTTCTCAACTAGTTCAAGCACGTGAATACATCCAACTGGTATTTACGAATAATTACCATCTCCAGTTGGTTATGAATGCAACATTGTTGACGCTTTTTTGCTCTGGCAATTCTGACATTAGTTGCTCTGGCAATTCTGACATTTTGCAGTGATTTCTGTCCAATGTGTCACAAAAATGCACTGGTGAGGGAAAAGTATGGCTTGATTGAACCATTTTCGTCTGCAAATGTGCGACGATTGGTTAAAATTGCAAGCCCTCTTTTTGAAATGCGGTGATCAAACAATTACATTGAAGTGATTTGACTGTTATTGGGCAGTTTTCCATTGAAAAATTCCTGCCTGTGTAAGTGGGCATTCCCTCTTTTGCATGAGCATGCCAGAGATTGGGCGTTCCTCTTTCCAGGCGTTGCTGACGCATACCAGATCTTAAAACACCTGGATAGTTAATTATCAGCTAAGAGCTAACCACATATGTTATAGCAATCTGTTAGTCGATGACACAGTCTATGACATGGCACACAATCATTGGTTGATGCATGCAACGTCTGAGCAGGGGAACACGACCAAAATGGAGGAACCCTGAGCTCATGTGGGAAAGCAAGCTCACGCGAGGGAACACCCACTTACAGACAGGAACCTTGATTTTAAATGGTAAACAGCCATATTAAACATCTTAATTTATCCACCATCTTTGGTATATACAACTCATTTGTCCATGGTATGTTAATTCCTGATGTAGTCACTCCCTGAAATGTGGGGGGGGTTCTATTGTCCTACTAAAGACTTGCTGAATATCATTTAATCTTCAGTTTATGGCTTTGTTCATTCACCTTGTTTTGAAAGTAACATAGCGAAACCACTTTCTAGACTTAAGACACTTACTGTACCATTAAAATAGTCCTTTCAGGCCATAACCATCGAGACACATTTATATAAATATCTGTCTGCCTTTATTGGAATGTGGGTAGGCGTTGAAATCCACAGATTTGGTACATGGTGAAATACACGAGATCCTCGACAGCAATGATGGTCTAACAGTCATTTCAATTTAACGGATAATAAATGTAACTTTTTTGGTTAAGATACTGTATGATTCAGGGATTCATGGATTATTCCAAACAAATCCACGAAGCGACCACACAACAAAAAAAAAAAAAACTGGGGATGGTAAGACTAAGTTATAGTTTGAGAGAATACAACATGGGTTCTTGTCCCCCAAAAAATGATTCTTACACATTATATATAAAACTCAATAATATGAAATATAAACAAGCTCTACCCTTGAACACACAGAAGTGCATCTGAAAAAAAGAGCTATTGGCTAGATATAATCCAACTGTACTTAATTGCTGGATGTGTGGAGACCATAATAATAACATACATCGGGCACATACTTAATCATACATGAGTTGACTTTATTATCATGTTCTTGCACATTATTTTGTGTCCACACATTTGCTCTGAAAATGCTTTTGGCTTTAAGACACCATTTCCTTCTCTTTTACATAGATATTCACCCCCGTTTGTCAGCCTGATAGTTTGGTCTGCTGTTGATAAATGAGTCATTCTCCATAGGAATAGAATCTAGTCATTCTATTTCTATGTCATTCTCTTCCTGTATTTTGTCTGTAACCGCAGCCCTGGAAATAGGCTACATTAAGCAGCGACCATAGTGCAGTAATGCCACTCTGCCTCTGTCCGTCCACTCCATTCTGCTCAAACTGCAAGCTCCAGTGATAACTGAGGGAAGTCCTTTTTAAGACATGACCCCGAAGACAGGGTTATGGCGGCAGATGCTCGGTCCGATCTCCTCATAGTCTTTTTTGGTGTGGCACACTTGGTAGAATTCCGGCTGAGGAAAGAGTAGATATGACCGTTATTATTTGTTGGTGTACACTTTTCCTTTCAAGTTTCCAATTTTATATTCTAACCAAGGTTAACAAAGCCTCCAAGTGTCTGTCTTTAGCATTTACATCAGTAGAATATATATTTCTGATAGTAACATGAGTTAACAGACAAAGACCCCTCTAAGTTTTAGAACTCACAGTTGATGCCAACATGGACCCGCCGAACCAAACAGCGTATCTCTGCATGTGGTGAGTGATGACTTGCACGTCGATGGGTTTGGGCTGGCAAAATAACATGAAACATAGGTCATTATTGAGCCAATAACACCGATGACTATGCTGGAAATGCAAAATATATCATTTTGAACATTTTAGGAGCCACAACACCCATAAAGATGTAGCATCCCTATAGAGTACTTCAGCTGACTAGGTCAAATGTAAATCGGTTCTCACCTTCAACTTGCCACCGCTCAGTTCCTCACTGAGTTTCAGTCTGCCGTCCACTGTCCTTTTCAGGTCCCTCTGCAGACGACGGCCAAAATCTCTGAACATAGTTGAGCCTCCAGAGAGCACGATGTTCTGCATAGCAACAGACAAGGTAAATATACACTTGGAACCTTGACATACTCCTGAATAGATCATTTAGAAAGTAAAACCCATTTCATCCTCATAGCTTCTGGATGGAGACAAGTCTCAGTATCTGGCATAAGTTTATCGTTTCAATAAATCACGAGGGCTGCTTTTATATTGTCAAACACAACGTTCTTGTCGCCTGTCATGTGAATGAAATAAAACGAACTTGAACTCCCCAGACGTACCTTATAGAGGGGACGTCTGACATCAATAGGGCAGTTCTGAATGACCTCATCAACAACCTCTGAGATGGGCTGGGTGAAGTCAGGGTTGGCAAACTGGGGGAGGAGAAAAGTATAATACAGTACAACCAATGTTATTAACAGAAATTTCTGTTATTTTTCATTTTTTTAATGTTTTCTCCTGGGAGCTCAATGCTGCACATCGCACAGTATCTCTAGAAATAAATCAGATCTAGCCTGAACTGGGCAATGTAGTAGGGAGTTGTAGTTTCCAACAGGACAATATTCCACATAGGTTAGCGCATAAAAACATGGTAATTAACTACAATGACCATAATCCATTGTGCATCTACTTGTCCAGTCAGTTTATTTTATGCCTGCTACTGAACAGAGAAGAATGCGTGGTCGTGAGGTGATATAGAGAGCAGCTGTTACTTGCCGAGGTACACTATATGACACCTGCTCGTCGAACATCTCATTCCAAAATCATAGGCATTAATATGGAGTTGGTCCACCCTTTGGTGCTATAACAGCCTCCACTCTTCTGGGAAGGCTTTCCACTAGATGTTGGAACATTGCTGCATGGTCTTGCTTCCATTTAGCCACAAGAGAGTTAGTGAGGTCGGGCACTGATGTTGGGCGATTAGGCCTGGCATGCAGTCGGTGTTCCAATTCATCCCAATAGTGTTCGATGGGGTTGACGTCAGGGCTCTGTGCAGGCCAGTCAAGTTCTTCCACACCGATCTCGAAAAACCATTTCTGTATGCACCTTGCTTTGTGCACGGGGCTATTGTCATGCTGAAAACAGGAACGTGCCTTGCCCAAATTGTTCTCCTAGCATCCGCCAAACCCAGATTCGTTTGTCGGACTGCCAGATGGTGAATGCAATTCATCACTCCAGAGAACACATTTCCACTGCTCCAGAGTCCAATGGTGACGAGCTATCCACTACACCAGCCGACGCTTGGCATTGCGCATGGTGATCTTAGGCTTGTGTGCAGCTGCTCGACCATCAAAACCCATTTCATGAAGCTCCCGACAAACAGTTATTGTGCTGACATTGCTTCCAGAGGCAATTTGGAACTCGGTAGTGAGTGTTGCAACCAAGGACAGACAATTTTTATGCGCTTCAGCACTTGGCGGTCCCGTTCTGTGAGCTTGTGTGGCCTACCACTTCGCGGCTGAGCCGTTGTTGCTCTTAGATGTTTCCACTTCTCAATAACAGCACTTACAGTTGACCGGCACAGCTCTAGCAGGGCAGACATTTGACGAACTGACTTGTTAGGAAGGTGGCATCCTATGATGGTGCCACATTGAAAGTCCCTGAGCTCTGCAGTAAGGCCATTCTACTGCCAATGTTTGTCTATGGAGATTGCATGGCAGTGTGCTCAATTTTATACACCTGTCAGCAACGGGTGTGGCTGAAATAGCCAAATCCACTAATTTGAAGGGGTGTCCACATACTTTTGTATATATAGTATATCTCTACCTGAATATGCATGATCTAAGTGATTGATAATTGGTATTCAGCAGTCATTAAAGTATGCCTTATTTACTTTGAAGAACTACAAAATATTGATTTTGTCAGACAGCATAAGCAGCAGCTCTAAAGAGACGATGACTTGGAATGAAATAAAGTCATCAAATAAAACAAATATAATATACACAACAACAAATATTTTATTAAAGTAAAGTGAATAAATTATGGTTATAGGTGATAAGCAGTAATGGGCAGTCACTACCATCATGAGACTTTTATTAATTGTTTTATTCTGTGTTACAGTATTCAACCCACATACTGCACAATGCATTTAAATGTTTAAAAATGATTATCGAAACCGAAATCCGTGATTATGTTTTAATAATCAAACCAAAAAGCACTAAAATCGCTCTGCACTCGACACATTACATAATACAAGCACAACAATATACATTGAAAATCAATGGGATCATACCTCTGGGTGGAAGAAGATCTCGGGGCCGAGGAAGCGCTCGTAGCCCACGTCGATGGTGAACTCCTTCTTGCTGATGGAGTTGATGCCCGTGTACTGCTTGATCCATTTAGAGCCGTCCGTATCGTACTTGTTGAATTCTTTCACCAGGTCAGGGCAGACATAACTGAACCTTTCCTGGAACACAATATGGAATTGTTATCAATTGTAAGTCATAACCAAGTGTACATAAGACACTGGGTAGATGCCAAGAAGGAGTCATGATCTGTGACTGTATAGCTCTAGTCAATGGTGCAGCAATACTGACCTCTGCTGTTGAACCTGAGAAATGCTCACAAATAATACATGTATTAACTCCTTTGGTTTGTGTAGGGAACAAAAAGTTATAAATGTGTAGGTACCTTGACGGCTTTGGCTGTTTCCAATGACTGCTCTGGTGGGATGCCCACCTCCCGCTCTCTCAGCAGCTGCTGGGTGAAGTAGGTGATGTCTCGACCAGCGATGGGGATGTGCTTTATACAGCTACCGATTACGTAGCCTTCCGCCTGGAAGAAAACACCACCAATCAACCACACAATCCATTATCGCTCATACAGGAATGTAATATGTTACCATGTATGTGTTAGCAATAGTATATACAGTTGAAGTGGGAAGTTTACATACACTTAGGTTGGAGTCATTAAAACTCGTTTTTCAACCACTCCACATATTTCTTGTTAACAAACTATAGCTTTGGCAAGTCGGTTAGGACATCTACTTTGTGCATGACACAACTAATTTTTCCAACAATTGTTTACAGACAGATTATTTCAGTTATAATTCACTGTATCACAAATTCCAGTGGGTCAGAAGTTTGCATACACTAAGTTGACTGTGCCTTTAAACAGCTTGGAAAATTCCAGAAAATTATGTCATGGCTTTAGAAGCTTCTGATAGGCTAATTGACATCATTTGAATGAATTGGAGGTGTACCTGTGGATGTATTTCAAGGCCTACCTTCAAACTCAGTGCCTCTTTGCTTGACATCATGGGAAAATCAAAAGAAATCAGCCAAGACCTCATGAAAAAAAGTCTGGTTCGTCCTTGGGAGCAATTTCCAAACGCCTGAAGGTACCACGTTCATCTGTACAAACAATAGTATGCAAGTATAAACACCATGGGACCACGCAGCCGTAATACCACTCAGGAAGGAGACGCGTTCTGTCTCCTAGAGATGAACGTACTTTGGTGCGAAAAGTGCAAATCAATCCCAGAACAACAGCAAAGGACCTTGTGAAGATGCTGGAGGAAACAGGTACAAAATAATCTATATCCACAGTAAAACGAGTCCTATATTGACATAACCTGAAAGGCCACTCAGCAAGGAAGAAGCCACTGCTCCAAAACCGCCATAAAAAAGCCAGACTACGGTTTGCAACTGCATAAGGGGACAAAGATTGTACTTTTTGGAGAAATGTCCTCTGGTCTGATGAAACAAAAATAGAACTGTTTGGCCATAATGACCATCGTTATGTTTGGAGGAAAAGGGGGGAGGCTTGCAAGCCGAAGAACACCATCCCAACCGTGAAGCACGGGGGTGGCAGCATCATGTTGTGGGGGTGCTTTGCTGCAGGAGGGAAGGGTGCACTTCACAAAATAGAATGCATCATGAAGCAGGAAAATTATGTGGATATATTGAAGCAACATCTCAAGACATCAGTCAGGAAGTTAAAGCTTGGTCGCAAATGGGTCTTCCAAATGGACAATGACCCCAAGCATACTTCCAAAGTTGTGGCAAAATGGCTTAAGGACAACAAAGTCAAGGTATTGGAGTGGCCATCACAAAGCCCCGACCTCAATCCTATAGAAAATGTGTGATCAGAACTGGAAAAGTGTATGCGAGCAAGGAGGCCTACAAACATGACTCAGTTACACCAGCTCTGTCAGGAGGAATGGGCCAAAATTCACCTAACTTATTGGGGGAAGCTTGTGGAAGGCTACCCGAAACGTTTGACCCAAGTTAAACAATTTAAAGGCAATGCTACAAAATACTAATTGAGTGTATGTAAACTTCTGACCCACTGGGAATATGATGAAAGAAATAAAATATGAAATAAATCATTCTCTCTAGTATTATTCTCACATTTCACATTCTTAAAATATAGTGGTGATCCTCACTGACCTAAGACAGAGAATTTTTACGAAGATTAAATGTCAGGAATTGTGAAAAACTGAGTTTAAATGTACTTGGCTAAGGTGTATGTAAACTTCCGACTTCAACTGTAGGTCGAATACATCCGAGTAGTGTTCAGTAGGGCACACCGTTCCATACTTTTGCAACAGATTAAGAAAATGTGTTCTTGTTGAACAAGTTCAGGAAGTACCTCCCCATTTCACTTTGTTTCAAAACATTTGCTACCTACTAAACATGACCCAGTTCTAGTAAAGACTACATGGAATGATGATCGAAGGCATGTACCCACCACTGGGATGACGTGGGTGACCCCATCACCGCTATCAATCACCGTCCCCGTCAGGGTCCTCTCGCCCACTTGTCTGGAGGTCCATGAGGCTGCCAGCGCCAGGACCGCCTGAGGAGGAAAACACAGACCCTGTCACTTTCCACTAATGATTACAACACGTATTCAAAGAGCCTCAGATCTAGGATCAGTTTAGACTTTTAGATCACAATCAATAAGTTTACATATAGTCAGGGGGAGATCTGATCCTAGATTAGCACTCCTACTCCTGTTTTGAAAAGGGTCCCAGAACTGAGATCCACCCCGAGGTTTCGCGGACACCTCATGGACACCCTAATTTCCTCTGTGAAGTGAGAGTTGTGATAATGCATTCGAAATCAAGTTTGACTTGACCCTTGAACATGAAGAGGTGCAGAGATTATGGGAAGAGATTATATAGAACCAACATAGAACGTAGAGAGGATTTACCTGTACAGCGATGTAAAGACCTGGAACGTTGAAGGACTCAAACATAATCTCTGCTGTGTACTCTCGGTTTTCAGGAGTATTCAGAGGAGGCTCTGTCTGTGGAGAAGAAAAGTACAAATCCCCTAAGTCCCTACTACTAGGTAGCATAATTTCCACACTAATGTGCATGTTATGAACATACCAAGAGGAAGTAGTGGTCCTCGGGCTCTGCCCTCAGATACTTGAAGATGACCTGTTCCATGAACCTCTCCATGAGATCCCAGTCTTCCACGATCCCATGACGAATGGGCCACTGTAACAAGGGGAACAACCACACACAACATTATTTTTCCATTAGGCTACTCAGTTCTAACAGGCATTCAGCATGACTTTACATTTCAACTTTAAAAGGGGCAATCTACAGTTGAAACAATAACAAAGCGAACTCTCTGACTCTGTTTAAGTAAAAATCTGACTAATGGGGGTGAAGAAATTGAACCACTCTAAAATGCATAGATAGAGATATGGTTGTAAGGACTGACCATCCAACATAGGAGGTTTCACCATGTTTTGTTTACAAACATTGGAGTAAAACAAGATTATATTTTCGGTTCTGATGGGATATGCCAGTTGAACCAAGCTTATAAGGAAGTTATACATTCATTATTTTAGAATATAAGTCCAAAAATGTATGTAGAGCCTGCAGATTACCCTTTAAGTAGACCTCCCATCACTGGAAAATTCAATGTACCTTTGTTGCATAATTTGGTTTGTCTATTGCCTCGTCACCGATGTAAAAGTCCAGATCGTCCACTCCCTTCATCATCCTGCGCTGGGCTTGGTCTCCAACCTTGGCCGACTCCTTGATGGCAATACCTGAAGTTCAGGAAGATTCAACGCCATTAATCCTTAGTACCAGCCTACATATGGTTTGGAGATTGTTGATTGAAACATCATGACTTGAGGGTGCTGATAGTCAACGTTACGCAGGTGAGCTGATTAAATCAAGCATAGGGAACGCAAACTGCTGATGCTAAACATAAGGGGAAACTCAATGAGCGGCAGGCCTATTACTTCGATTTGTCTTGTAAAGTCAGTAAACAAAGAGCCACCATTTTTATTAAAGAGATACCGAACGCACTAATTCGACATGGGTTTTTCGGTTGCTCATTACGAAAAACAAGATTTCAGTCATGGGGGTGTGGTTCGATGTGGCGGTTACGGATGTTTGTCCCCCATGAGACACTATAGGAATAAAGCCAGTATCACTTTCTCAAAATAGTCCGAATTAATTAAATTAAATTCAAATCAATTCAAAGGGCTTTATTGGCATGGGAAACATATGTTTACATTGCCAAAGCAAGTGAAATAGATAAATAATAAATTAAAAATGAACAGTTAACATTACACTCACCAAAGTTTCAAAGGAATAGAGACATTTCAAATGTCATAATATGGCTATGTACAGTGTTACAACATTGTGAAAATAGTTAAAGTACAAAAGGGAAAATAAATACATTTACATTTTAGTCATTTAGCAGACGCTCTTATCCAGAGCGACTTACTGTAGTGAATGCATACATTTCATTTCATGCATTTAAAAAAAAAAATATATATATATATATATATATATATATATATTTGTACTGGCCACCCGTGGGAATCGAACCCACAACCCTGGCGTTGCACACACCATGCTGGCGTTGCAAACACCATGCTCTACCAACTGAGCCACAGGGAAGCCTGTGCATGTAACAAGATAAAATACCAAGTACATACTATGGCGAGAACAGCTCAAATAAGCAAAGAGAAACGACAGTCAGTCAATCCGGAAAACGTCAAGAACTTCTAAAGTTTGTTCAAGTGCAGTCGCAAAAACCATCAAGCACTATGATGAAACTGGCTCTAATTAGGACCACCACAGGAAAGGAAGACCCAGAGGTACCTCTGTTGCAGAGGATAAGTTCATTAGAGTTACCAGCCTAAGAAATTGCAGCCCAAATAAATGCTTCACAGTGTTCAAGTAACAGACACATCTCAACATCAACTGTTCAGAGGAGACTGCATGAAAGCAGGCCTTTATGGTCGAATTGCTGCAAAGAAACCACTACTAAAGGACACCAATAAGAAGAAGAGACTTGCTTGTGCCAAGAAACACGAGCAATGGACATTAGACCGGTGGAAATCCTTCCTTTGGTCTGATGAGTAAATTTTTGCTTTTTGGTTCCAACCGCGGTGTCTTTGAGACGCAGAGTAGGTGAACGGATGATCTCCGCATGTGTGGTTCCCACCGTGAAGCATGGAGGAGGTGTAAATAAACATATATGGGGTTGCAGTTACAATGGTAGTTCTTCAGTGTTTGCCCTTTTCTTGTGGCACCGTGTCACAAATCTTGCTGCTGTGATGGCACACTGGTATTTCACCCAATAGATATGGGAGTTTACCAAAATTGAATTTGTTTTCTAATATGGTCATACATTTGGCAGGAGGTTAGGAAACGCAGCTCAGTTTCCATCTCATTTTGTGGGCAGTGTGCACATAGCCTGGCTTCTCTTGAGAGCCAGGTCTGCCTACAGCGGCCTCTCTCAATAGCAAGGCTACGCTCACTGAGTCTGTACATAGTCAAAGCTTTCCTTCATTTTGGGTGAGTCACAGTGGTCAGGTATTCTGCCATTGTGTACTCTCTGTTTAGGGCCAAATAGTATTCCAGTTCGCTCAGTTTTTTTGTAATTTCCCTCCAGTGTATCAAGTAATTATCTTTTTTTTTTTTTTTCATGATTCGTTTCAGTCCAATTGTGTTGCTGTCCTGGGCCTCTGTGGGGCCTGTTTGTGTTTGTGAAAAAAGCCCCAGGACCAGCTTGCTTAGGGGACTCTTCTCTAGGTTAATCTCTCTGTAAGTGACAGCTTTGTTATGGAAGGTTTGGGAAACACTTCCTTTTAGGTGGTTGTAGAATTGAACAGCTCTTTTCTGGCTTTTGATAATTAGCAGGGAATCTAATGCTGAATCACCCCCCTCCCCCCCTTTCATCGCCCCTACATTGGCACATTCACGAGTGCCTCCGCCACATGCACAAGTGTCTCAAAGCTGAGGGAGTGGAAATTAGAGGGTGTATGGGCTTACTTAGACCCTCTGATAGCTATTTCGACCAAGCCAGCAAGGCTGCATGTTCCAGAGCGAAGTGGTATCCCAACACGCATCGATTTGTTTGGAGTTTGCGCATTTTCATACAAAAGAATGGAGAGGTGTGCCTAATTACATGCCTCATGCATTTGTTTTCATCCGATTTAAAACTTGACATGTAACAAATGGAATACCTCCCAAATTAAATGTTAGAGGTTTACATCTTGCAAATAGGCGGGGGGGGGGATATGTTATTTGGAATTTCATGTTTGTTTTATTATTTGAATGTGGAACATGAATTGCATCATTCAAGTCACGAGTGTGTCCTAAAGTTGGTTTACTGATCCCCTCGCCCCTCTGAAAGTCTCCCTCCGAGTTGTCAGCAACACGTGACAACGGACACCCTCCGAGCGAGTTGGCAAGGGCGAGGTTTGGAATTCACCGTAAAATAGCTTGAGAAATATTTACTTTATTTTGACGTTTTTGCAGAGATGCTTTTAGTCGCACAGTTTTACATCTAGCTAAGGTGTTTGGTGCAGTATTTCTCAAGTAAAACATTTTTGTGACGTGTTGTTTTATGTAAACAAAGTCCGAGCCGCCGTGCTGCTGGGCCAGTCTGTCTCGCTGTCTGTGGTCTGCAATATGACTGGATATCCTGTAAATGGATATCTGGTAAATGGGCATTGGTTGAAATCAAAACCAACCACTTAAGTAAGTCATGACGAACTCTTCAACACAAATCTCACAAAACTCTGTTATGGACGATACTGACTTTATGACCAAATTTAAGCGACTTGAGCTTTTTAGTCAATTTTATCGCTGGAATAAATGTTTGACTAATATCAATGTCACATATGTCGTTTTCAACGAAAAGTTATGTTTTTAATTATTTTCGCATTGAATAATGAAGCAAGCTTTATCCGACAACTTTTTGAGTGTGAACCAATTACACCCCTTTGTCTGAATTTGAGTTTTTTTACGCACCAGCTAAGCTTTTGGGAGAGCGCGACCATTCTCTTTTGATTTGAAAATACATTAGACACAGGGACCTTCTAATCAGCAGGTTTTGCATGGATGGAGTTACGGCTTGCCTGGTGACATCACGAGACCAATAACAAAAGAGAGTTCCAAACCACTTTGCCAATAACAGCTAGTTTTCAGTTGTTCCAACCCTACTCAGACAACACCCAAACAGTCCTAGCAAAATTATTGCTTGAGAATTAATCTTTTGCTTAAAATCCATTTTTGTTTCTTTTTGACTATTTTATTGGAAAACCATTACAGTAAGGTACTTAATTGTACCCAGAAATGATTTGATGTTGACATAAAAACAGCTGCATTGGGCCTTTAACTTTCTGCATAATGTGACTTCATTGACAAAGTTCATCACTTTGGTTTCCCGGGCCCACACGTACATAAAATGTATGCACGCATGACTAAGTCGATTTTGATAAAAGTGTCTGCTAAATGGCATACATTACATATTATTATAAATGTCGGACGATGAACATTGTTCCCTCAACTACTTCCTTGTAGCCTCTAAATGTGTAGGCCTACTTGTCATCCATCCAGGCTTCTAAACGTGCACGTCATCTATCTACTGGCTACTTCAAGTCCACAGGCAGGTGGCCTTGGCAAGTTTGTCCATTATTCTAGTCAGCAGGGGCACAAGGGGACTTCTGCTATGGAGCCATATCACTGAATATAGGCTAGACTAGCTTCCTTTCAAGCTGTGTCTGTACAGTTTCAAGCACTGAAAACAAGTGAATAGGCTATGATTGTTGAAAATAGACAAAAATGGTTTGGATTTATCACTGAATAACTAGTCTATGGTCCTCTAACAAGCTAGCATTGCCATTTAGGGTCCACTGGATGACTCAATGCTAGAGGAAGGCGGCCAACTCAAACTTTGTGGTTTTACATTTTTGTTGAATTAGGCGTGTTCGCCTACTTCCATTGAACACTCCAATCAGATAAGAAAAACAGGAAGGACCGATACCAAAATGCTTTCAGCAGATAAATTTAACTAATGACCATACAGTCTGCCATACGAGTTAGCCAAATAATGGACTAAAGGAACCTAACTTTACTTCTTATAGACCAAGGATTTTCTGTTTAATGGGCAAATTGGCTCTGGAAGCCAAAACAGCCAAATACTCCATCTAAACGTGAATCGATTCTCAATTGTGGTATGGTTCTAAAAACATAAATCCCTCTACTTTCATATCACATCAAAATCATTTCACAAATGCAAGATGCACACTTACTGTACACTGTTTTAACACAGCTGCAGCTGACCGTATTTTTCAGTGACAACACATTTGTGGCGTCCATCTTCCATTTACACACAGGTGTTCGGAGAAGCAGATAGCTGTTTAGCACAGGTAGCCCACTCTTTATTCTGTCTGTTTTCCATAAACAAGCGCTGTAACATGGAAATATGGCCCGTGTGGGAACCCTAACCTTATTTTCTTTAATTATTATTTCTCGCTGATATAAAAGGTCCTTATGCTGCCAAAACCTTACTGCAAGCGATGCGTGTTAATGTTCAGACAGAGCTTCGTGGTTCTTAACAAAACTCCTCAGTACAGAAGACACCTTCGTCCAATGACTCGTGTAATGGAAAGGCACTGATAGTCATGATCAAGGGCTACATATGAATGGACATGGTACATTATCATTAGAAGACTGTATGACAGCGTTTCCCAAACTCGGTCCTCGGGACTCCAAGGGGTGGTTTTTGCCCTAATACTACACAGGTGATTATCAAAGCTTATTCAAATGATCAAAGCTTGATGATTAGTTGATTATTTGAAATCAGCTGTTGCTAGGGCAAAAACCAAAACGTGCACCCCTTGGGGTCTTGAGGACTGAGTTTGGGAACCACTGCTGTATGATACAGAAATACTTACATGAAGGAACAATAAACTGTGGCTCTGTGTTTCCAGCATATCCAATCTTTGTGTACCTACAACAAATGCATTGCATGAGAAAGTTCAGTGGGTTATATAGATCATAACAGTGTAATCATTATAGCTCATGATCTAAAGCAGTGGTTCCCAACCTGGGGGTACTTGGGGGGGGGGGGGGTACTTCTGGGGTACTCAGTCCGAGCAGAGCAAAATTCAGTTGGTGGTACAGTAACAGAAAAAGGTTGTAAACCACTAATCTAAAGGGTGGCATGACTGTCTGTGGACTAGGCCAGTTATACGCTTCCACAAATTGAAACATACATGTTACGTAGACTACAGTAACAGATTAAAGTTACTGTATACTGCTCATGTAACGTCTAACGAGTGGGGGACACTGATGGAAATTAGCTACTAGCAAGCTATCTTTTAGGTTTAAAAATGGTTAACTAGCTAGTTTGCTGGCTGGATTAAACGAAATGAAGCAAATAAAGGTTGCTGCTTACTAGCTAGCTATCTTGATTTGTTTACTTTGCACGCCCAACGGGTATGCCATGTCTGGGTGTATCTAGCTAAAGCCAATGAATTAGTTAGCTAGCTATTAGCATTAGCGCTTGCTACTTACCCTGTGCCACAATCAACTACACAAGCCGGTAGACGTCCAGCCATGTTTCCTTAAATATCTACTGCAGAGTGCAATGGTGAATTGCTGCTATATTCCAAATGGGTCTTATAAAAAGGAAAGTCGTTTGTTTTGGGTAGAGGAATAACCATTTATTTAGCTAGCTAGTTAAGAGGCGGAACCCTGAACCCACAGAGTGAAGTTACTTCCGCAATCACCTGATGCGGAAGTTGAAAGCGGCTGACGCGACGCTGATCATAACGTTTGTTAAAGCATTTCTAATATCGCACCTTATCAGAGGGGTAAGTAAATGTACACTTTGTAATTGCATATAAAACATATTAAACAATTATTCTCTATAATGTACCGGTAGTTTTTATAGTAGCAGCAGAATAACTGTTCAGTCAATTCACGGACGGGATTCTGTGACTACTGATGAGGGCAGTAGACTATCTGAATAGAATATCTTCTTTGAACATTGCATGACGCTATTGAAATCAATGACATTAAAAAGCATTGTATCAATCTTTTGGGTGAACATGAAAACCAAGATCTCTTCTCTCTATCCTATGTAAACTGTTCAATAGTCTATAGGTAGAATTGGGAGATTCAAGAAGTACACTGCATGAGTGATCGGTTTCACCCAAGACCATCTCTCAAAAGTTTCAATTTTTAGAGCTATGTGTCCCTGGAAGCTATTGGCTAGTGCAGCACCCCCAAAAAAAACCATCTCCAGCGACCTGCTCTGCTTAAAGATGATATCATTGATTTACCTCCCATCAACCAGCCAAGGAGGATTGTATTCCCTTCCACCATGACCACATGGAAGGCCACTGATAAAGAAGATATATTAGCTGAGAGAGCTCTGAGGCTGAGAGCTGGATCCATCATGGAGGGCCATCTAGCGGCTAGACTAGATCCAATACCTGAGCTTTATAGAACATTGCCTTATTTCTCTCCAGAAAGAGTCATCCATCGCTCACGTCGGTGGTCCGTCACTCCCTGTATCCTCCCAAAGCCCTCAGCTTTCTCTTCTTGTTCAAACGGTCCTCTCCAGTCTCCAGTCAGTGGGAGAAACCACCGCTTTACTCTGTGTCGACATTAGGATGGGAAGAGGAAAAGCTGACAAATGGATACAGTTTAGCTGAGAAACCTTTCAAAGGTACATCTGATTCCTGTCCTCATTTAATATTAAATGTACAGGCCCAGAGTTACTGTATTTGAAGGGCTGCTATAAGAAAGAGGATGCATACAGTAAATTATTATAGCTTGGGGTGTATTACTATTTCACCAGTAGGTGGCAATATGCATTTGACAGTACAATGTACAGTCAGTGCCAATAGAAAGTACACCCCCTTGAACTTGTGGGATTGAAATAGATTTAATTGTACTTTTTTTTTTACATTGATCTACACAAAATACTCTGTCAAAGTGAAATATATATGTATGTGTATATATATTTACAAATTAATAACAATTAAATAACTAAAATAAGTATTTGCCCCATTTGTTTAGGTAAGCCTAAATTAGTTCAGAAGTAAATTTGGCTTAACAAATCACATAATACGTTATATGGACTCACCAGGTATGTGCCTGGTTAGGACGCCAGGTGGTGCCCCTAGAGGGGGCTGTCACACCGTGATCTTTTTCACCTGTCTTGCACTTGTCTGCACCCCCTACCAAGTGTCTCCTATTCTTCCCCATTATCCCCTGTGTATTTATACCTGCGTTTTCTGTTTGTCTCTTGCCAGTTCGTCTTGTTTTGTCAGGTCTTATCAGTGTCTTTCCTGTTTTTTAAGTTCTTGTTTTCTAGTCTTCCTGGGTTCCGACCTTGCTGCCTGTCCTGATCCTGCCTGCCGTTCTGTCCATGATTGACTCTGCCTTGGATTACGAACCTCTACCTGCCTTTTGCCTGCCCCTTTGATTTAATACATATTATGAGAACCAAACTATCCGCCTCCTGTGTCTGCATTTGGGTCATATCCTGAGTCGGGATAGTTGTTCATTATTTTGACCTTCCTATCTACCATATGCTACATCTAAACGTGAATGAATTCTCAGTTGCGGTACGGTTAAAATACTTCTCCTGGACATTATCATTCACCTGTTGATAAGACAAGACGTGAAAAAAATGTTATTTTGCTAATGTATGAAAGGGGTCCCTGGGTCTCCGGTTTGCCTGGGAGGGGTTCCCTGGGCAAGAAAAGGTTGAAGACCCCTGCTATAGAAAGAGAGGATGAATGCCAATCCAATCACGGCACAGGAACTGGACAGAAATATACACTATATATACAAAAGTATGTGGACACCCCTTTGGCTATTTCAACCACACCCGTTCCTGACAGTTATATAAAATCAAGCACACAGCCATGCAATCTCCATAGACAAACACTGGCAGTAGAATGGTCTTACTGAAGAGCTCAGTGACTTTCCACGTAGCACCTTTCCAACAAATCAGTTCGTCAAATGTCTGCCCTGCTAGAGCTGCCCCGGTCAACTGTAAGTGCTGTTATTGTGAAGTGTAAATGTCTAGGAGCAACACTAGCTCAGCCACGAAGTGGTAGGCCACACAAACTCACAGAACGGGACCACCGAATGCTGCAGCGCGTAGCGAGTAATAATCCTCTGTCTTAGATTGCAACACTCACTACCGAGTTCCAAACTGCCTCTGGAAGTAAAGTCAGCAAAATAACTGTTCGGCGGGAGCTCCATGAAATGGGTTTCCATGGCCGAGCAGCCGCACACAAGCCTAAGATCCCCATGCGCAATGCCAAGCGTCGCCTGGAAATAGATTTGTGGTGTAAAGCTTGCCGCCATTGGACTCTGGAGCAGTGGAAACGCGTTCTCTGGAGTGATGAATCACGCTTCAAAATCTGGCAGTCCGTCCCGAGATGGTGAAGCGTTATTCTTCACTTCAGAGAACGCGTTTACATTTGGGAATCTAGGTTTGGCGGATGCCAGGAGAACGCTACCTTCCCCAATGCATTGTGCCAAATGTAAAGTTTGGTGGAGGAGGAATAATGGTCTGGGTCTGTTTTTCATGGATCGGGCTAGGCCCCTTAGTTCCAGTGAAGAGAAATCTTAATACTACAGCATACAATGACATTCTAGACGATTCTGTGCTTCCAACTTTGTGGCAACAGTTTGGGGAAGCACCTTTCCTGTTTCAGCGTGATAGCCAGGCCTAATTGCCCAACATCAGTGCCCGATCTCACTAATGCTCTTGTGGCTGAATGGAAGCATGTCCCCACAGTAATGTTCCCAGAAGAGTGGAGGCTGTTATAGCTTCAAAGGGGGAACCACCTCATATTAATGCACATGATTTTGGAATGAGATGTTCGACGAGCAGTTGTCCACATACTTTTGGTCACGTAATATACAATTCTAGTCAAAAGTTTGGACACACCTACTCATTCAAGGGTTTTTCTTTTTTTTTTACTATTTTCTACATTGTAGAATAATAATAAAATAACACATGGAAGTAACCAAAAAGGTGTTAAACAAACAGAAATATATTCTACGTTTGATTCTTCAATATAGCCACCCTTTGCCTTGAAAACAGCTTTGCACACTCGGGATTCTCTCAACCAGCTTCATGAGGTAGTCACCTGGAATGCATTTCTATTAGCGGGTGTCCCTTGTTAAAAATACATTTTGGGGAATTTATTTACTTCATAATGCGTTTGAGCCAATCAGTTGTGTTGAAACAAGGTAGGGTTAGTATCCAGAAGATAGCCCTATTTGGTAAAAGACCAAGTCCATTTTATGGCAAGAACAACTCAAATAAGCAAAGAGAAACAACAGTTATTACTTTAAGACATGAAGCTCAGTCAATCTAGAAAATGTTAAGAACTTTGAAAGTTTCTTCAAGTGCAGTCTCAAAAACCATCAAGCGCTATGATGAAACTGGCTCTCATGAGGACTGCCACTTAAGGAAGACCCAGAGTTACATCTGCTGCAGAGGATAAGTTCATTAGAGTTACCCGCCTCAGAAATTGCGGCCCGAATAAATGCTTCACAGAGTTCAAGTACAGACACATCTCAACATCAACTGTTCAGAGGAGACTTTGAGAATCAGGCTTTCATGGTAGAATTGCTGCAATGAAACCACTACTAAAGGACACCAATAATAAGAAGAGACTTGCTTGGGCCAAGAAACACCAGCAATGGACATTTAGACCAGGTGGAAATCTGTCCTTTGGTCTGGAGTTCTGCAGCGATACGCCATCCCATCTGGTTGCGGCTTAGTGGGACTATCATTTGTTTTTCAGCAGGACAATGACCCAAAACACACCTCCAGGCTGTGTAAGGGCTATTTGACCATGCAGGACAGTGATGGAGTGCTGCATCAGATGACCTGGCCTCCACAATCACCCAACCTCAACCCAATTGAGATTGTTTGGGATGAGTTGGACCGCAGAGTGAAGGAAAAGCAGCCAACAAGTGCTCAACTCCTTCAAGACTGTTGAAAAAGCATTCCTCATGAAGCTGGTTGAGAGAATGCCAAGGCAAACGGTGGCTACTAATAAAGAAACTCAAATATAAAATATATTTTGATTTGTTTCACACTTTTGGTTACTACATGATTCCATATGTGTTATTTCCTAGTTTTGATGTCTTATTCTACAATAACTGGTACTGTATATATTGAACAAGAATATAAATGTAACAATTGCAACATATTTTACTGAGTTACTGTTCATATAAAGAAATCAGTGAATTTAAATAAATTCATTAGGCCCTAATTTATGGATTTCACATGACTGGGCAGGGGTGCCCACTGGGGAGCCAGGCCCAGCCAATCAGAATATTTTTTTTGCACAAAAGGGCTTTATTACAGACATAAATACTCCTCAGTTTCATTAGCTGTCTCAGATTATCCTGCAGGTGCAGAAGCCAGATGTGGAGGTCCTGGGCTGGCGTGGTTACACATGGTCTGCGGTTGTGAGGCCAGTTGGACGTACTGCCAAATTCTCTAAAATGGCATAGAGAAATGAACATGAATTTATCTGGAAACAGTTCTGGTGGACATTCCTGCAGTTAGCATGCCAGTTGCACGCTCCCTCAAAACTTGAGAAATCTGTGGCATTGTGTTTTGTGATAAAACCACACATTTTAGAGTGGCCTTTACTGTCCCCAGCACAAGGTGCACCTGTGTAATGATAATTATTTTCAATCAGCTTCTTGATATGCCACACTTGTCAGGTGGATTGATTATCTTGGCAATGGAGAAATGCTCACTAACAGGGATGTAAACAAATTTGTGCAGCAACTTTGAGAGAAATAAGCTTTTTGTGCAACATTTCTGGTATCTTTTATGAAAACTCATGAAACATGGGACCAATACTTTACATGATGCGTTTTATATTTTTGAATGTTCCACATGGATGTTGGTCCATGCTGATGTGATGATATCATGCAGTTGCTGCAGTTTGGATGGCGGGACACTACTGCCACCAGCCTGTACCGTTGACACCAGGCTGGATGGGTCCCTGGACTCATGCTGCTTATGCCAAATTTTGACTCTGCCATCAGCATGACGCAACAGGAACTGGGATTCCTTGGACCAGGAAATGTTTTCCCACTCTTTAATTGTCCAGTAATAGTGAACGCGTGCCTTTCTCTTCTTTTTAGCTGATAGGAGTTGAACCTGGTGTGGTTGTCTGCTATAATAGCCCATCCGTGACAAGTATCAACAAGTTGTCTGTTCTGAGATGTCGTTCTGCACACTACTGTTGTATTGCGTCGTTATCTGTCTGGTTGTGGCCCACCTGTTAGCTTGCATGATTCTGGCCATTCACCTTCGACCTCTCTCATCAACAAGCTGTTTTCACCCACAGGACTGCCGCTGACTGGATGTTTTTTGTTTGTCGGAACATTCTCGGGAAACCCTAGACACTGTCACATCTCACATCTCAACCCTAGATACTGGAATGGACGATCATACCATGCTCAAAGTCGCTTAGGTCACTAGTCACTGCCCAACGTTCAATCGAACAGTAACTGAATGCCTCGATGTCTGTCTGCCTGCTTTATATAGCAAGCTATAGCCACGTGACTCATTGTCTGTAGGAGCGATCCATTTTGTAAACGGGGTGGTTAACCTAATAAACTAACCAGTGAGTGTATATATTAATGAAAATAATGTCAGGTCACAGCTCGCTGCTCTTAAAGCTAGAATTTGCAGTTGAAACAATAACAAAGTGGACACCCCACCTCTGTTTTGTTAAAAGCTTAGGGATGGGCTAAGAGAACATATCTCTATGCCCATCCCTAAACTTTTTACCAAAACATTTTGTTATGTGTAACCACTCTCAAACTCATAGTCAGAGCTATGGATGCAAGGACTGACCATACATGATATCAAAATGATAGTTTTAACCATGTTTAGAGGCTTGTTTACGTTTACATTGTTTACAACCTTTTGAGTAAAACAAGCTTATATTTGGGGTTCTAATGGGGTACAAAAGTTGAACTAAGCTCATAAGCGCCTTCAAAAAGTATTCACACCCCTATTAGTTTTTCCACATTTTGCCTGAATTTAAAATGCATTAAATTTAGATTTTGTGTCACTAATCTACACAAAGTAATGTCAACATGTTAGAAATGTTTTTTTGAAATGAATAAAAAATGAATAGCTGAAATGTCTTGGGTCAATAGGTATTCAACCCCAGTGTTGTGGGAAGCGTAAATAAGTTCAGGAGTTAATGTTCTTAATAAATCGCATAATAAGTTGCAGGGACTCATTCCGTGTTCAATAATAGTGGTCAACATGATTTTTGAATTACTACCTCATCTCTGTACCGCACACATACAATTACGTATCTGTAAGCTTTCTCAAACGAGTAGTGAATTTCAAGCACAGATTCAACCACAAAGACCAGGGAGATTTTTCAATGCCTCGCAAAGAAGGGCACCGATTTGGTAGATGTGTAAAAATAAGAAAGGCAGATACTGAATATCCCTTTGAGCAAGTTGAAGTTATTAACTACACTTTGGATGGTGTATCAATACACCCAGTCTCCACAAAGATACAGGTATCCTTCCTAACTGTCCATTTAAGGCAGCCCCCGCACCTCTCTGATTCAGAGGGGTTGGGTTAAATGTGGAAGACACATTTCAGTTGAATGCATTCAGTTGTACAACTGACTAGGTATCCCCCTTTCCTTTCCCTTTTAACTCAGTTGCTAGAGAGGAAGGAAACTGCTCAGTGATTTCACTATGAGACCCATGGTGATTTTAAAACTGTTAGAGAGTTTAATGGTTGTGATACTGTATGATACTGTATGAGGAAACAGGATGGATCAACAACATTGTATTTACTCCACAATACTAACCTAAATGACAGAGTGAAAATAAGGAAGACTGTACAGAATAAAAACATTCCAAAACATGCATCCTGTTTGCAACAAGGCACTTAAGTGATACTGCAAAAAATGTGGCAAAGAAATTAACTTTTTGTCCTGAATACAAAGTGTTATGTTTGTGGCAAATCAAACACAACAGATCACCGAGTACCACTCTTCATATTTTTAAGCATGGTGGTGGCTACATCATGTTATGGGTATGCTTGTCATCGGCAAAGAATAGAGAGTTTTTTAGGATAAAAAGAAACAGAATAGAGCTAAGCACAGGCAAAATCCTAGAGGAAAACCTGGATCAGCCTGCTTTCTAACAGACACTGGGAGACAAATTCACCTTTCAGCAGGACAATAACCCAAAACACAAGGCCAAATCTACACTGGAGTTGCTTACCAAGATGACATTGAATGTTCCTGAGTGGCACAGTTTTTCACTGAAATCGGCTTGAAAATCTTTGGGAAGACTTGTCAATGGCTGTCTAGCAATGATCAATAATCAACTTGACAGAGCTTGAAGAATTTAAAAAAGAATAATGGGTAAATATTGTACCATCAAGGTGTTCAAAGCTTACCCCAAAGTCTCCAAAGATGCTTCTACAAAGTATTGACTCAGGGGTGTAAATACTTATGTAAATGAGATATTTCTGTATTTCATTTTCAATACATTTCTAAAAACATGTTTTCACTTTGTCATTATGGGGTATTGTTTGTAGATGAGTGAGAACAAAAATCCATTTTGAATTCAGGCTGTAACATAACAAAATGTGGAATAAGTCAAAGGGTATGAGTAATTTCTGAAAGTACTGTATAAGTTATATTATTCAATATATGTGTGTGTGTGTGTATATATATATATATATATATATATATATATATATATATATATATATATATATATATATATATATATATATATATATATATTATTCATTTATACTGTAATTCCCAAAATATATTAAGCAATTTAGGATTCTAGATTTAATGGACTTAATCAATAGACCTGTTTGTTTAGTTGGTGTTGACTTATAGTCTAAGTCTGTGCATGAGAAAATAAATTCAACTATTTATTCAGTTTTACTCCCTTGAGGTGATGGATTCAAGCTCTTTTTGTCACATCTACTCCCACTTGCCCCCTCCGGCGCTCAACGCCACCGGTCTATTAACCTACGGTCCTGGCAACACCTCATTACGCACACCTGGCAACCATTATTACGCACACCTGCGCCTCATCATCAGTCACACCTGGACTTCATTACTATCTTGATTACTTACCATTTATCTAGCACTCTGTTCCTTCAGTCATCAGGTAGTATTGTTTATGTTTCCTTGTTAGACATGGCTCTTGGTTTGTAGTCGGTCCATGTTCGTTAATATTAAACTCACACTGCACTTGTTTTCTGACTCACTGCGCCTACGTTACACTTTTGCAAAACAGATGTCAAACGTTGGTTTCACTTTTATTTTGAAGATAGCAAGGCCAAACGCATGAATATGAATCATGCTAATATATCTGGTCCTTGAGGGAAACAAGATAAAATTGCTGTAGGCATCTTTTCCTGATTATAAAATGTATGTTTATTAGAGGTTTTGGGACTATGGACTACTCCATGATAACAATGCAATCAGAAATGGTTATGAATCTGACACAAAGTTATTTATTCTTAATAAAATAGAATAACTTACTTTACCCAAAGGGGACTTCAGGTGTGAGAAGTTGGATGAGATACCTAAAGTAACCCTAACAGTAACATTCACATAAGACAATAGCAATACCACTCAATACCTAGGTGGCTGGTTGTCTGCATCAAGTGCAACAGCATCCATTATTTGTGGGTGACAAACTAACCTGTGACAGTCAATCTCGAGGTGCTCATGAAAATGCTTACTAGTGATGGAGTGAAGCACCTGTAGAGCTCCTGGTCAAGACGAATCACCTTCCAATGGGTCAACAGAGGGTCAACAGAGGCCCAGCACACTGATGGAAGTCATAAACCTGAAACTAAATTTAGTGGGAGGTTTTCCCCTCAAAGAGAGGATATATTGCAGGTTGCTGTATCTAAACAATGGAAAATTGGGGGAATATACTCACCATACTACATGGAATATTTGTGATCTTGCATGATTTGTATGTACTGTAAGTGCTCATATCCACAGCGTCACAACAAAAATACATATAGTACCAGTCAAAAGTTTGGACACACCTACTCATTCAAGGGTTTTTCTTTATTTTTACTATTTTCTACGTGGTAGAATAATAGTGAAGACATCAAAACTATGACAACACATATGGAATCATGTAGTAAACAAAAAAGTCTTAAACAAATCAAAATATATTTTATATTTGAGATTCTTCAAAGTAGCCACCCTTTGCCTTGATGACAGCTTTGCTTGGCATTCTCTCAACCAGCTATCATGAGGTAGTCTTTCCTTCTTAATGCGTTTGAGCCAATCAGTTGTGTTGTGACAAGGTAGGGGTAGTATACAGAAGATAGCCCTATTTGGCCAAAGACCAAGTCCATATTATGGTAAAAACAGCTCAAATAAGCAAAGAGAAACGACAGTCCACCATTCTTTAAGACATGAAGGTCAATCAATATGGAAAATGTCAATAACTTTGAAAGGTTCTTCAAGTGCAGTTGCTAAAACCATCAAGCGTTATGATGAAAATGGCTCTCATGATGACCGCCACAGGAAAGGAAGACCCAGAGTTACCTCTGCTGCAGAGGATAAGTTCAAGAGAGTTACCAGCCTCAGATTGCAGCCCAAATAAATGCTTCACAGAGTTCAAGTAACAGACACATCTCAACATCAACTGTTCAGAGGAGACTGTGTGAATCAGGCCTTCATGGTCGAATTGCTGCAAAGAAAATACTACTAAAGGACACCAATAATAATAAGAGACTTGCTTGGGCCAAGAAACACGAGCAATGGACATTAGACCAGGTGGAAATCTGTCCTTTGGTCTGGAGTCCAAATTTGAGATTTTTGGTTCCAACCACTGTCTTTGTGAGATGCAGAGTAGGTGAACGGTTGATCTTTGCATGTGTGGTTCCCACCATGAAGCATGGAGGAGGGGGTGTGGCTTTGCTTTGCTGGTGACACTTTCAGTGATTTATTTACAATTCAAGGCACACTTAACCAGCATGGCTACCACAGCATTCTGCAGCGATACGCCATCCCATCTGGTTGTGGCTTAGTGGGACTATCATTTGTTTTTCAACAGGACAATGACCCAAAACACACCTCCAGGCTGTGTAAGGGCTATTTGACCAAGAATGAGAGTGATGGACTGGTGCATCAGATGACCTGGCCTCCAAAATCAACACGACCTCAACCCAATTGAGATTGTTTGGGATGAGTTGGACCGCAGAGTGAAGGAAAAGCAGCCAACAAGTGCTCAGCATATGTCGGGAAGTCCTTCAAGATTGTTGGAAAAGAATTCCAGGTGAAGCTGGTTGAGAGAATGCCAAGAGTGTGCAAAACTATCATCAAGGCAAAGGGTGGCTACTTTGAAGAATCTCAAATATAAAATATATTTTGATTTGTTTAACCATTTTTTGGTTACTACATGATTCCATACAGTATGTGTCATTTCTTAGTTTTGTTGTCGTCACTATTATTCTACAATGTATAAAATAGTAAAAAGAAAGAAAAACCCTTGAATGAGTAGGTGTGTCCAAACTTTTGACTGGTACTGTACATGTTACACTAATGAAAAACAAGAAATTACATCAGTAAAATGTATGATTTTTTTAAATGATCTAATATTTTTTTTCTTTTGGTCTATAATCAGGGGTCTATCATTCTCAATCCTGGGAGAGTTAAATGTTTTACTCTGAAAAAGTGGCATCTGTTTATAATTATCCCAAAGTTGTAAAAAACTTTTGAGCCATGGCATCTTACTTTAGGAGATAAATGACTGGACTAGATTAATGCTAGCCACAAATTACACCCTATTCTCTATGGGCCCTGGTGTAAAGTATTGCACTAGTTGGTAATAGAGTGCCATTTGGGACGAACACTAGATTAACTTTTTACAAGACATCCATTTCCATCACTGCATGTCTCAATCTATAAAGCATAACTATTGGATTCCAAGTGCCGGCTTCTATTTTAATCAGTATAAAACGACAGGACATTGAACCAAGGGTTCTCCCGACCGACATTATTTTGATTAATACAGCCTCTTTTATCTTCTGGCTTCTTCTGGTGTCTTGATATATTTAGTGTAGGCCCCAAAGCTTGTTAATGTTTTCCCATTGCCTAATGATATAGATCCTCTCTTGCTCCCATCCCCAATAACACAGTTGAATCAATCAAAACAGATTTGTTATTAAGTTTCGTTTTCTTTATTAGCTCCCTCGAGAAAAAGAAAAGTTGAGACACTTTTTATTTCCCATTAGATCACTTTAGAGTGGGAGCGAAACGAACATTTACTTTCATCAATTAGCTGGTTTTGATCAGCCTGGCTGTATAGTTGATCCTCATAATTTGGAACGTTTAGACATAACTCAGGATGTCTGAGAGCACAAAGCAATCGAGGCAAAGGCACTATAGGGTATTTTGCACGCCCGTTTTTCCTATACGTCTCTACCTGCGTAGAGCACATGCTCCTATAGATCTCTACCTGCGTAGAGCACATGCTCCTATAGATCTCTACCTGCGTAGAGCACATGCTCCTATAGATCTCTACCTGCGTAGAGCACATGCTCCTATACGTCTCTACCTGCGTAGAGCACATGCTCCTATAGATCTCTACCTGCGTAGAGCACATGCTCCTATACGTCTCTACCTGCGTAGAGCACATGCTCCTATAGATCTCTACCTGCGTAGAGCACATGCTCCTATAGATCTCTACCTGCGTAGAGCACATGCTCCTATACGTCTCTACCTGCGTAGAGCACATGCTCCTATACGTCTCTACCTGCGTAGAGCACATGCTCCTATACGTCTCTACCTGCGTAGAGCACATGCTCCTATACATCTCTACCTGCGTAGAGCACATGCTCCTATAGATCTCTACCTGCGTAGAGCACATGCTCCTATAGATCTCTACCTGCGTAGAGCACATGCTCCTATAGATCTCTACCTGCGTAGAGCACATGCTCCTATACGTCTCTACCTGCGTAGAGCACATGCTCCTATACGTCTCTACCTGCGTAGAGCACATGCTCCTATAGATCTCTACCTGCGTAGAGCACATGCTCCTATAGATCTCTACCTGCGTAGAGCACATGCTCCTATACGTCTCTACCTGCGTAGAGCACATGCTCCTATAGATCTCTACCTGCGTAGAGCACATGCTCCTATACGTCTCTACCTGCGTAGAGCACATGCTCCTATAGATCTCTACCTGCGTAGAGCACATGCTCCTATAGATCTCTACCTGCGTAGAGCACATGCTCCTATACGTCTCTACCTGCGTAGAGCACATGCTCCTATAGATCTCTACCTGCGTAGAGCACATGCTCCTATACGTCTCTACCTGCGTAGAGCACATGCTCCTATACGTCTCTACCTGCGTAGAGCACATGCTCCTATACGTCTCTACCTGCGTAGAGCACATGCTCCTATACATCTCTACCTGCGTAGAGCACATGCTCCTATAGATCTCTACCTGCGTAGAGCACATGCTCCTATAGATCTCTACCTGCGTAGAGCACATGCTCCTATAGATCTCTACCTGCGTAGAGCACATGCTCCTATACGTCTCTACCTGCGTAGAGCACATGCTCCTATACGTCTCTACCTGCGTAGAGCACATGCTCCTATAGATCTCTACCTGCGTAGAGCACATGCTCCTATAGATCTCTACCTGCGTAGAGCACATGCTCCTATACGTCTCTACCTGCGTAGAGCACATGCTCCTATAGATCTCTACCTGCGTAGAGCACATGCTCCTATACGTCTCTACCTGCGTAGAGCACATGCTCCTATAGATCTCTACCTGCGTAGAGCACATGCTCCTATAGATCTCTACCTGCGTAGAGCACATGCTCCTATAGATCTCTACCTGCGTAGAGCACATGCTCCTATACGTCTCTACCTGCGTAGAGCACATGCTCCTATAGATCTCTACCTGCGTAGAGCACATGCTCCTATACGTCTCTACCTGCGTAGAGCACATGCTCCTATAGATCTCTACCTGCGTAGAGCACATGCTCCTATAGATCTCTACCTGCGTAGAGCACATGCTCCTATACGTCTCTACCTGCGTAGAGCACATGCTCCTATACGTCTCTACCTGCGTAGAACACATGCTCCTATACGTCTCTACCTGCGTAGAGCACATGCTCCTATACGTCTCTACCTGCGTAGAGCACATGCTCCTATAGATCTCTACCTGCGTAGAGCACATGCTCCTATAGATCTCTACCTGCGTAGAGCACATGCTCCTATAGATCTCTACCTGCGTAGAGCACATGCTCCTATACGTCTCTACCTGCGTAGAGCACATGCTCCTATAGATCTCTACCTGCGTAGAGCACATACTCCTATAGATCTCTACCTGCGTAGAGCACATGCTCCTATACGTCTCTACCTGCGTAGAGCACATGCTCCTATAGATCTCTACCTGCGTAGAGCACATGCTCCTATACGTCTCTACCTGCGTAGAGCACATGCTCCTATAGATCTCTACCTGCGTAGAGCACATGCTCCTATACGTCTCTACCTGCGTAGAGCACATGCTCCTATACGTCTCTACCTGCGTAGAGCACATGCTCCTATAGATCTCTACCTGCGTAGAGCACATGCTCCTATACGTCTCTACCTGCGTAGAGCACATGCTCCTATAGATCTCTACCTGCGTAGAGCATATGCTCCTATACGTCTCTACCTGCGTAGAGCACATGCTCCTATGCGTCTCTACCTGCGTAGAGCACATGCTCCTATAGATCTCTACCTGCGTAGAGCACATGCTCCTATAGATCTCTACCTGCGTAGAGCACATGCTCCTATAGATCTCTACCTGCGTAGAGCACATGCTCCTATACGTCTCTACCTGTGTAGAGCACATGCTCCTTTTCTTTGCGGTTCCAGTCTCTAAAGTGTCCTTTAGTTTTGGGTAAAAAAGAAATAAACGTTTACAGTTTAGTCATTGTGGTTCTGAACACACTGCCCGCAAACCGTCGTTAAATTTACATTAAATATGTGTAATTTAATTAGCCATTAAGATGTGGCCGTATTTTGCTTTTATGTAACTAAATAATGAAAGCCATAACTGCTTAATGAGTCGGTGACCGCGGTTACGGATTTTTGTTTGAGCACGTGCCCCACCAAAAGGCCTGTGCATTGCCCTGCCCGTGCATGTATGCAACAGCATGTATTTGTGATGCCATTTTATTTTTAAAGTCTGCTGCGGAAGCCTGGTACCCCCCCCTTCATAAAAACATGTATTGATATGTACTGTATGAAGGATTTAAACATGCCAATTAGCACACATGTGAAATGATAACTCAGATCAATCAAATTGAAACTCTGGCTCCAAAATAATCCTATCAAGTCAGTATTAGAAGTAGGGTGATTACGATGTCCCTATGGTTTTGGACCCACCTCCTCTATCCCATCCCAAAAACATAATAACTACCTTGTACACAATCCTTCCCAAAATATGAATACTTTTGCCATCCTGGCTAATACACTTACAAAGTAAACAAATCAAACAGGAGTTGAAGTCCCTCATTAACTAGAGTGTTTCAACCAGCACCCCCTAATATGCCTATGTTTGCACAAACATCATTAGGGCCGAAGCAGAGGTAGCCCTATTGTTTCTAATAATCTCTGTCTTTTTGCCGTTTCTTAAACCCAGGAGGTCTGTAGTCTGCAGTTAGTACCCCCTCTTATCCTAATATCTCAATCCTTTGGCTCTCTCCTTTTCCACACGGTCTCTCTGCTTAATAGCGCTGTCTGTCGCCAACACTTTTTCTGCTGCAGGGTGCAGTTGTCGCTGCTTTAATGATCCTGTTCGAGAAGGTACAGGAGCGTCTGCTTTGCCTGTGTTCAGCACTGTGTTTCTCTGTGATCTTGTGCGTCTAACTGCATACTTTTATCCCACCGGCCGAGGCTTAATCTTCTTCATTTACTGTACGAAGAGTACATAATTGCTTCCGGCTCACATGTGCCTCATCCTATGATTTTGTGTGTGTTTACTAGAAATATTACTACTGGGACTTATTAACACTGTAAATGTACTGTTGGTCCATCATTGCGCAATCAAATGGGAAGCATGTAAGCCTCACTTAAGACATGGATGACAGTTGATGTGAATGAAAGTGGATGCTCGTTGTTACCATCGTATTCCTAAAGGAGAGTAGATAACAAAAAAAAATGGTGGAGGTGAAAGACATCTCCTCATCCACCCCCTCAATCACATCATCTAAAAGCTCATGAGTTTAATGAGGCATTTAATGCTACTCGAACATACCGGGCAGAAACAGAGACCTCAAAGTTTGCTACACCTCACAGGAAGCTAAGTGTCACGCCCTGACCATAGAGATCCTTATTATTCTCTATGTTTGGTTAGGTCAGGGTGTGACTCGGGTGGGAAAATCTATGTTTTCTGTTTCTTTGTTTTTGGGCGAGTGTGGTTCCCAATCAGAGGCAGCTGTCTATCGTTGTCTCTGATTGGGAATCATACTTAGGCAGCCTGTTTTCTTCCTGTGTTTGTGGGAGGATGTTTTCTGTTTAGTGTCTGTACCTGACAGAACTGTGCGTTTTCCTTTCCGCCTTTTGTTTGAGTGTGTTGTGATAATAAAGAATTATGAGCACTTACCACGCTGCGCTTCGGTCCACTTCTAACAACGACGACCGTTACACTAAGACTATATGTTGCTAGGATTTTGTTGGGAACACGTGCCAGGTGTTTGCCGATACACCTGGAGCTTTCCATGCACTGATTTTATATCTCTGCGGGAATTACTTTTGTACGTTGAGAGGAACATGGGGCTCCATTGCCCTTGCCAGAGCTTGTAAAGAAGCCATGAGGCTTTATGTCTCACTGAAGGGGCTTTTAGGCCTGGTGAATCAGCAATCAATGAGAGACTGACAGACAATGTAATTTTGGCTGCATTTACAGAGGCAGCCCAATTTTGATATTTTTTCCAGTAATTGGTCTTTTGACCAGTCACATCAGACCTTTTCACATCTTTTTCAGAGCTGATCTGATTGGACAAAAAAAAAAAAATCTAAACTCAGACTTAGAGAGGCACATAGAATCGCTTTCTAAATCACTTACACCTGCAGCAGCCCCTTCTGAAGTGCATGGGACGGTTGAGCTAATGTAGGCTAATGTGATTAGCATGAGTTTGTAAGTAACAAGAAAATTTCCCAGGACATAGACATATCTGGTATTGGCAGAAAGATTAACAAGAATTTAAGCTAACTGCTCTGTCCAATTTACAGTAGCTATTACAGTGAAATAATGCCATGCTATTGTTTGAGGAGAGTGCACAGTTATGAAAATGTATTAATAAACCAATTAGGCACATTTGGACAGTCTTGATACAATTTTTTGAACAGAAATGCAATGGTTCATTGGATCAGTCTAAAACTCTGCACATACACTGCTGCCATCTAGTGACCAAAATCTAAATTGCATCTGGGCATTTCAAAGATGACGGTACAAAAATAAATAATAACTGCATGTTTCTTTTTTGTATTATCTTTAACAAGATCTATTCTATATTCTCCTACATGAATTTCGCATTTGCACAAACGTCAAAGTGTTTTCTTTCAAATGGTATCAAGAATATGCATATCCTTGCTTCAGGTCCTGAGCTACAGGCAGTTAGATTTGGGTATGTCATTTTAGGCGAAAATTGAAAAAAAGGGGCAGATCCTTAAGAGGTTTTAACACCTAAAACTATTTGCCTGAAAGTTTATTTGTTGAGAAGCCATAACAATCACATCTTCAATGTGTTCTAGTGTAATTGCATTCCCCTCCAAGACGCTTGAAATAAGCAGCAAGACTCATTGTGAGAAATAGTGCAGAGTAGCATTTGAGAGGAGGTTTTCAATCATGGCCGCTTTGTATTCAAACCACTCTCTAGGTGTTTTTGTTCATGGGCTTTAAATTGTAATCTCTTATTTTCTTTGCCAGCCTTTATCAGGTCACAATGAAAACCAGCGGTGACTATCTCTATAGTGGGAATTCTGGGCTTTTGTATATGATATTAGAAACACACACACAGAGATATTGCTAACTCCAGGAGAAGCCCAATCATGCTCGCATAGGACACATCAGACTTTCTGCTGACTGTTGACCAAAGATACTTATTTCGTTGACATATTCCACCAGCCTTGTTATAACATTTATGTCATGTATACTTCATTCTCCTCTTTTATATGAAGAGCCAGTCTGGTCCTCTCTCCCTAGACAGATGCATAGTTGGAGAAAGCTAAAGGCTCCATTTTATGTTGCACTTGCAATGTGTTGAATTGCTCCATCAAGGTATATTTGAAGACATGTGACAGCATATCACTCCATTGCTTAGAGCCACATCCGTCTGTGTTGCCTCTAAATGGCAAAACAGTGCTATGTAAAGGAAATAATATTGTGTAAGACTTGCCCACTGCCTATATTACAACAGCACTGGGTTGTTTGTCACTGCACACACCAAGAAGGCAGGGGACGACCCTGACACTGCCGATCTCTCTAACACACGGATCTGAGCAGTATCAACGTCAACGGTCTAATCAATAGTTTCTTACACCATAGAGAAACCCACATCCTGCACCATCCTCTACTTTCTTTCCTGCCTGAAGCAAATGATCGTTGTGCTTGTTAGCACCTGCTTGTTCATCACTGACTGCACAGAAACGTGCGCTTCCCCGTGTGTGCATGAATGAATGGCAAGAAGCAGCTTGGTTATAATTGGCCTCTGCACCGAACTCCTTATTGCCTCTCGTAGCATGATAATGGAAGGTGGTGACAATGTAATGTGTATGATAGTGCGGTACTCAAAGCGGACGGCAGAAAGTAGCATTATACGTCACAGTTCATTTAGTCCCTCATCTACTGTGGAGGAAAATGTAGAATCTTCGGTGTGAGAAATGTGCTTTACAAATGAAATGAAATATTGTTATTAAATGGAAAGACATTACAATGGTCTTACTAGTTTGTACAAGGCTAGACAGCGAAACAGTGACAATGTTCTGAAGACATGGTTAATAGGGGTCACGAATGGGTAGTCATTTTCCAACACAAATATACAGTAGTTGTAATTAGAGAAATCTAATAATGCAAAACTTTGAGAAAGAAATCTGAAATGAAGGTCTATTGCATTAGTATTGTCTGTAATAATGGAATTACAACATTGGAAATTGGGAGCGGCAGAATGATAATGAAACAGATGCGTGGGTGGGTGCTTTGTCCACTTAGATGTCAACATGAATCGATGAAACCACTTCAGTGTTTTCCATTCTGCCCTAGCCTACATCTAACTGTGTGGAAGTTACAGAAATAGGAAATGCAGGGGACATCTCCCTGTGATATCCATTTTCCAGGTGGTGGAATTAAGTTGAACAAGGTCCACATGGTACGTATCTGGTGGTGAATAATAAGAAAAATCCTAGCCGCTGGAGGTCACTGAAAGCTCCGAGACAGGATATTTCACAGCCTCCGTCACCCTGGGTCTCTCATTTAAACGTGGGGCACGGCTGTGTCGGGCATCCCTCTCTCCCTCGCTCCCTTCCTTCATCTCTTTCTCGCAGTGGGAGGTTGACTTAACTAGGCCCGTGTCTCACTTACAGACAAGCCTTAACTCCCCAACAAAAGAGGTTGGCATTGTAAGACTCATGAGGTCATTAAAAATACTATTATACATATTGTATTTGTCTATTACATATTTAGGTCAATTGAAAACAGAATGTTGAGTCTGCTGTTTCAGAAGCACTGTTTTTTGTCACAACTCTTTATTTGCATTTCACATGGGCAGAATATACAATCACTCTTCACAGAAGACCAATTAAGGTAGACCATCAAAAAAATTACCCATAATACCCCAATTCTGTTAAACATGTCTACCTGTTAGTTCAATGCCTTTACACGTTCAAGATAAACATCAAATCAGGAGAAAAAAAAAGCTGTATCATTATCACTATCGTTTAATTGAATCACTATCTTTTAATTTGAAAGATGAATTATGACATACTTGTTACATTATCCCCTTCACAAAGCCATAATTATAATGGCTAATTAATAAATCAAATCAAAATGAGAGTAAGTTATTAGATATGTTTCTGAAATCTATTGACATTTCATAAACGCTGTATTTAAAAAAATAATGGTCTTCCCTTCAGTCTCTGCGCTGCCATTTCAGAAGAATAAATAAGTAATCAATTGACAATAGACCCAGCTGAAAAAGAAGACCAAGTAGATGCTGTAAAGCTACTGTTAAGCTAATACTGAGTATGACTGGCAAAAGCCCATGGCACAAGAACCAAGAAACACTAGCCAACATAAATAAACACCCCTTCGTGTATTTCCTCCTGCATCTATTACTCTTTTGTATGTACAATTCCCTCCCAAATGAACTCCACATTGTCAACATTCAGTAGTCATATAAACTCTGATATCATTGAGGGGTGTCAGTTTTAGGGGTCAATAGAAACATTTTGACCAGTCACTCACTCCAATGTTTTATGTGGTTCATGTTATACAATCCTAAATAGTGTAGTTGTGTTTGTGCTCTCTCTGGTACTTTCGAGTGGCAATCTATCAGACAGGAAACATCAATCGAAAGAGAGAGAATATGATTTCGGTAAGACATGACAGTATGAGCAGTATTTGTACATGATGCATTGTTGAGTATATGTATCCATCAACTATGACCCTCCTCCTATAGCTAAGTGATCCATTCCACAACACGCCGTACGTGGTGAGCGTTCCACATCGCTGATCGTTTTGCAGTTGTTTCCACTTCCGTGAGTCAATGTGTTGCAAAGGACATATGCTGCTGAATGAGCATTATACTAACATCATAAATAGTGGCAGATGAGCAACTACACTAAAAAGCTCCTCTACACAGTTTAAGCAGGTAGCTATAATAACCAATACTTGTATCCGACCTTCCCGCAATGACAGCCACATATCTCATGTCTATACAGAACATTTTATAATATGCATCCCTGCAATGAAATGTCCTTAATGTGAATTTATCAGTTATGTATAACTGAACTGCATAAGCTCTACAAGTAAAAAGCTGAACTTTACTATAAGGACTGTTGAATGACTTCAAATATACTTTTTATTTTACTAGGCAAGTCAGTTAAGAACAAATTCTTATTTTCAATGACAGCCTAGGAACAGTGGGTTAACTGCCTTGTTCAGGGGCAGAACGACAGATTTTTAGCTTGTCAGCTCATGGATTCGATCTTGCAACCGTTTGGTTACTAGTCCAACACTCTAACCACTAGGCTACCTGCCTCCCTACTTGAAGAACGACACCTCAGAAAGTTTTTGAAGTTGGAACTGGATGTTGATACAGATTATTATCATACTGTAAATGACTACAGCTGATAATAGGTTATTGAATTTGTTGATTTATATAACGTCTAAATGGATAAGTTTAAAAACAAATCCCTTGTGTCTTTCAGCAATATTTGAAGTCCAAGAAAGTAATTGGGTCTATACAGATGTAGGATCTTAATTTGATCAACCTGTTTTTGCAGGGAATTTCCTGCACAGTAGGAAAAGCAAACTTGTAGTGTACTCAAGGTTTTTAAAGTTGGTAGAGCATGGTGTCTAAAGTTGTAATTTCCACTTTAAAACGTTGGACTTGGTTTGCCCTAACAAAAAATGATTCAACCCCTACAAAAATGTCCATTATTTATAATCCACACAATAATTCACATTTCTGTAGGAATTTTTTCCAACTGTGAGAAACTGGTCAAATTAAGATCATGCATCTGTACTTACAAATGATGTAAGACATGAGACCCAGCATTTAGTGCTTACTGTAACAAGAACTTGTACCAGTAGCAAATGATGCAGACATCTAAGTATATCTCCAAAATCCCTACAACTCGCTGCTCAATGTCCTCAGCTGTCAGTGCCATCTCTACACTCAGATCCATGATGAGTTAACACAATTCTCACAGCTAAACGGCTGCTGAGTACTAACTGACTGTGATCCCGTCTGACTCCTAATCATCGGGAGTATTGATCTGAAGCGTTCGATCTTCCTATAAACAGGGGAGCACCAACGTTGATGAGGTCAGTTCCCACTACCCCCAATAGGGACCCTACTGAGTAAGCAAAGGGTGATTGGAGGGCAAGGGATGAACGATGAAGGAGGCAATGGCAAGCATTCAGTTCTCAAAAACTCAAAACACCAGGATTATAAAAAGGGATCCTTCCAAAGAGTCTTAAGCTCTTGAGTATCCAATCCAAAGATGAAGCTGTAGAGCCCACAGGTGGCTGCTGAGGGGAGAACGGCTCATAATAATGTCTGGAACGGAGCAAATGGAACGGCATCAAACACCTGGAAACCATGTGTTTGATGTATTTGATACCATTCCACTTACTCTGCTCCAGTCATTACCACGAGCCCGTTCGACCCAATTAAGGTGCCACTAACCTCCTGTGATAGTCTCTTATGTATAGGATTCTTCTCCAAAGACGACACTAGAGTCTGATGTAGCCAATACACTACGTAGTGTTATGTACACTGTAGGCTATATGTACTCTCATAATACTCTAGCGTTATCTTTGGGTAGAGTAGGGGACAAATGGACGCCTCTAGATCTATGTCAGAGAGACGGAGACCAGCGTGAGGGAGACCAGCAGCAAAAGAAGGGAGGAAAATGAAAAGGACGCAGCTGACGGGACCGGGCGGTTCTTCTTCCGGGGCCCATTGCAGAGCGGTGTGTTACAGCAGGAAATGCACACAGAGTTGATCCTTCCAGTGCAGAACTGCTGGTAGCCTGACGAGGATATGAGGCATGCCCCGGATGAGGCGCAGGACTTGCGGTAAAATATGCCTGAAGAAGGAGAGAGAGAAGCAGTCAGGGATAGTGCAAAGCTATACAGGAAGTCCAGGTCAAGGTATATGTGGTAGTGAGACTGTTGGTGAAACTGAGCCAAGTCTCGGAGCAAACTGAGGTAGCACAAGCACTGGGGAAGGGAGTTGTAAAAGTCCTTCAACTGTCCTTTTTGTTTTGTTTTCATGAATGTGTGTATGTTTTATGTTATGTCTGGCCTATGCCATGTCTCTCACCCTTTCACAGTGCATTTTCTTGTACGTAAAGCAAATATCTGTGAAAATCAGACAAAGCAATATCTAATCTACCTTTTTTCACAAGTATACAGGAATAACAATTACACATCAAGAAAATGTGGTGATTTGAAAATATTAGCCTAAGGATCTTAGCTTTAGTGAGAAATTCTTGAGACATACAGTATATTGTAATTCAGTGCAATTTGCAATTTAACAGTACTTTATCCTGATCAATACTGGAGTGGTTCATATTACTGGGAGGTGGTCCTCTAAGTGCCTAGAATCTTTGAAGAGCCATTATACAAAATAAAACATTGAGAAGGTCATCTAAACATAGAGTATAATGCTCTCAAACTATGGAACAATTGCAACAAAACTATGCTTTGATATATATGGTGGCGAGAGAATGCACATGTGTTTCGATTTCAAGGAAATATTGTTGTGCCATTAGTCTTACCACAGGAGGTGGTAAGAAAGCCTGCGTCTCCCTGCCTGATGAATGAACACCTTGCAGGGACTCAACAACTCCCACTTCTCCCTACTCCTTCCTAGGAAATAGACACTGGGCTTTTGGACACAAACAAATCCAAGGTGACCCTGGAGATGTGACTCAAGCTCCACTGAATCTATAAGCATTAGTACTTGTTATAAGCATATATGGATGCTTATAATGTCTTTATACAAGGTTTATAATGTGTTCTTTGCTGAAATTTGTCAACAGACTGCAAAGAGCTGTCATAATGATGAGAAGGGGCGGCAGGTAGCCTAGTGGTTAGAGCATTGGGCCAGTTACCGATAGGTTGCTGGATCGAATCCCTGAGCTGACAAGGTAAAAATCTGTCGTTCTGCCCCTGAACAAGGCAGTTAACCCACTGTTCCCTGGTAGGACGTCATTCATAAGTTCATAAGTGCTTACGACAAGTCTTACATTGCATTGTAACTGTAGCATAATGCGTTATACCTGTCGACGTTAAGTAAAGTGTTACGAAAAGTTCTAATTAAAGTGTAGAGAGGAAATAGATGAAAGGGGGAAGAGAACTGCTAGTCACATTAAAAATTCCATCAAAACTTTACTGCTCTAATTTACTCGTCTTTCTCTTGAAATAATGACAGATGAGCTGTCAGACGAAGTGGCAATTTGTAAATGCAATACAATATTCTTGTTTTGTCTCAAAGACGTCAGACAAGCCTTCAAGACAAAAGTAGACAATTTCAGCCTGCATCAGCCCCTGATTACTGCTATTAAGTTTGACATAACTAACAATACAACTTTAGCTTAATCAACCCTCTTCTTTGTTCCATACTTCATCACCATGCACATTTAGAACAGACAGTCTAACAAACCAAGTCCCCAAACCTTTGTTGGGGAGAGGAATAGGTAGAGACCAAGCTGACACCAATTCACGTGCAAAAGCCAACTTTCCCTGAGGATTACGTTACAGATGTCTTCACATATCATAAACACATTATGCGAGTGTTTCTTTCCACGATAATGTTGTGGTAATTCGCAAATTCATTATTTGTGATAAATTGTGGTCGCTGCATATAAAGATAATTAGTTAGGCTCCTGGTCTCAGGCTGACATTATATGAAATGATCAAACTAAGGAACACATTCATTACCAACATTGCTAGAAGGTTTTATGTTAGAATAAAAGTATGCATGAATTTTCATTTTATCTGCTTACAGGAGCACATAAGAATCCCTTTGCCAACATCGCATTAGAATCAAATGACTCAGAAGACCTTTCTAAAGAGTGCAGAGACTGGAAAAGATTTGTGAATATACTGTAAGCATGTGCATTTCACACAAAAGGGCATCTTTATCTCAAGGTTATTCAAACCATTACACAGCATTACACATAGTGTACATTTGTTCATGACATTATTGCCATAGATCATTGGCTTTGAGTGATGAAGTTTGTCAACCATCATGTTCAGAGACATAGTTTGGGCATAAAACATTCGCTAAAGACAATCTAGATACATGCATGATGGCCTTGGTACATTTTTTGAATACTCTTGTAAATGAAAGCATACATTTGATCACAAGTGACATACTGTACATGTAATAACATTGGATGTGGTAGGATCAATAGGCCTAGTGTATTTGAAGGGCGTTATCTCATTAAGCAATAAGGCACAAAGGGGTGTGCTGTATGGCCAATATACCACTGCTAAGGGCTGTTCTTAAGCACGATGCAACGCGGAGTGCCTGGATACAGCCCTTAGCTGTGGTATATTGGCCATATACCACAAACCTCCCGAGGTGTCTTGTTGCTATTATAAACTGGTTACCAACATAATTACAGCAGTACAAATAAATGTTTTGCCATACCCGTGGTATACGGTCTGATATACCACAGCTTTCAGCCAATCAGAATTCAGGGCTCATATTACCCAGTTTATAATTTAAAAAAATGATGCATGGATAAACTGAGTACAGCAACCAGCAACCAAGGGGGTTAACCACCCTTTGGGATAATCCCATTAAAAGAATATGAGCCATAAACCATGAATTAACTATGGTAATAGCCTCTTCATCTATGGAGATTCTTTGATAGTTCCCAATTGATTTAGTGGGCATACGTATAGGCCTAGTTTATGATCTCATTTGTTGACGTTACAAGGAGAACCTATAGATCAGTTCCACTGAATTCAGAGATAGAGAGGAAGTACACGAAAGAGGAAAATATACCTTATTTAGGTCACATGTTAAAAGTGTCACAGTCCGGTGTGGCTTGGTTTTGCATGGCAAGGTAGGTGTCAGAGAAGGCAGTGTGGCCTGGGGTGGTCTAGCTGCAGAACACATTTATATTGTGTTCGGCGTGGGTTCTAATCCGGCCCACACCCTTCTGACACAAAACAGATCCCCCAAACTTCCTGTCTTTCTCTCACTAGTCTCTCTCGTCAGACTAAAGCTCACGCTCTGCTGTGGCGGAGATACAGCATCTGTGAGAAGGGACTACTCTCCCACTATCTCTATCCAATAAAGAACAAACGATGAAAGGAATGGGACTGCCCAGGAGATGCTGTTTTCTTACCATCCTTCTTCACCAGTACCTCCTTCTGACACATGTCCTGCACGTTGACCGTGCAGTTGACAATGAACTCCGGCGTGGAGCATTCATTGTTTTTCACCTCCTCACACTGGTAACACTGGATCTGGAGAGCATAACCTGTACAAGAGACAGACAGGAAGAACCACAAGGGTTAAAAAAAAAGCCCATAAGAACAGTTCACCAGTATCTGGCATATGCTGTAGTAATCTCATTAGTCTACGAATGTTGGTCAAGAGAGACTACAGGCAAATTCTTTCAAGTGTGTTTAGCTGTGCTTGATTGAGCTTGCCTGGCACATCATAACCAGTCAAAAAAGTGGAAAGTAACTCTGCTCAACCGGCACTCCAGGCAGGTTTGATCAAAACGCTGAACGTTTTTGAAAGATTAGGCCTAAAATCTTACTTGAAAGATTTGAAAATGTTATTTTGTGCAGTTCAGTCATTAGTATTATCCCTTGTTCATCTGGGGCCTTTCAGCCCCACGTATTTTCCTCCCAACTAATCAAGAATAAGTGTTTTCGTGATCTATTGCCATTACCACAGACCAGGAACTGTATCCTCGAGGAGAGACAAACGCATCTTTGAAATGAAAAAGTCTCTTTGCTGGCATTTTGAAAGTCAACTTGGTCCCTATTTGCAATGATCAGAGGACAAGGAGGTGGACTCTGGAAAAAAAAGACTGGATCTCCTCGATGAATAACAAATGTGAAGATTATCTCAAAGAGAATTTCATGTTGGAGAGTCGATGTTGATGCTGTCCTTACACATGCGGACATGTTACAAATATCAGACAATAGGCATTTGAGCTAATATGATGACATTTCTGTACCACACCACAGAAAGCACTGACAAGTCACACAAAACACATACTTCTCTGACTACGTACACATCTGTCAAGACAACAAAGAAACACAGTAGAGAGGTGTTGTTTAATGCACAAACAGATCTGGAGTCAGGATAAAGGGATTTTGACTGAAAATAATGAACAAATATGTTTCAACAATATAAATCCATACTCTCATTTACTTGCCAACTAAACTTAATATAGAGCCGTCAGACACAATTGTGTGTGAAAGCTGGGCATACTGTATCTGTGCAGGGAAAAAGGCCCTTCAACTTTCCCACTAAAATAATAATTGCCATTGTGACTGCTACAGGTCAAAACAATCAAGCCAGAGTGTTTCAGACAAAGTGCTTTATCCTCACACTCAATGAAGCTGTTGCTCCAGCACTGACTTCAAATGAGATGAATTCATTCTAACATGACTGATTGGAATTAAATGGAAATTGAGATTAACAAAGAATGACAGATGGTTGGCTTTTCATGCAAAGTTGTTTCACGGGGATGAAAAATCGGAAGAATTGAATAGAGGATACCGCATGGAGAGCACAATCTGATTCTGGTTTGCAAATGGGGGTTTAGCAGAAACATGCATGACCGTGCAAAGATAAACAATAATTCAACATTTTCTCAAGCGCCACAGTTTCGGGTCATTTGTTCTCCATGACAGATAGTACTGTGTTCTAATTATTGAAATGGCGACAGTCATTCATTTCCCAGTCTGACAGCGCCATCAAGCACAAATTCAATTGAAAAGGATCCCCCAAACAAATCAGAGCGTAATTACTTTAAAACCAGATAAATGCTTCAAAACTCCATCCATCAACCGAGCAATAGAGTCTCTTAAAGTGCCTAAACACATCCTAGGCTGTGCTGTATTTGCCCTCTATAAACCACTGGATATTGACACTATATACAATGAACATTTAGGCAAGCATGAAGTTATATACATATTGTCTATACTGTTCATATTGTTCTGTAATACCCTTTTCACTGAGGTAAAAACCTCATCAAATGACTTAGAAGTCATTTCTGCTAACAATGAAGAGGATGTTTAAGGAGTAGGTATGTTAACCAAACGCAGCACATCCAACTCAGAACGGACAGAATATTTGTATGTTATTTACACCAGAGGCATTTCTGGTGAGATCAAGTTCTTACACGCCACTGTTCATATGCCATGTGCAATGGGTTCAAGTGGAAATATGGACTGGAAAAGCTCTCAGCGGCTGATTGTCACATCATTCTGATGATATGATCTGTGGATATATGTTGGAATGACAATGCGGACTACTCCACTGACATGGATTATCATTGTCATTTTACCTGAACCTTTTTTAACAACTACATTACCACCATTTGTATACGTTATTACCATATCATTGCTATAAGGTGACCCATGTGGATTGAGAAATCTGTTTATTTGCCGTAATCTATCTTCAATTGTGTATTTTCCTTCCACAGTCATCTGAAAAGAGACAGCTTTGTTGTTCTCTGCATATTTAGTGATATTAATATTCATCCCAGGTGTTCATGGAGTGGTAGACCAGCTCATTTAACACCCACTAAAAAATTGTGATTTAGTTTACTACATTCGCCTGAGCTGACAACTGTTGATCAGTCATGTTCCTTATCATTTGAGCTTGATGGAATGCCTACACCTGTAAAATAAAATGTTGAATTGCATTTGTGTTGTCAATTAGAGAGCTATTAATTAGCTATTGATAATAAGTGGCCTACACATGTCCCTCTGCTTTATAAAATGAGTGAATACATTCGTCACGTGTAATGGTGTCTAGTCATGTTTAATAGCAATTAAATCGGAATACTTAATAGCCTAATTAGCATGCCATGTAGGGCAATTGTAAGATCAGAAAGATGCTCTAAATATGGAATAATGTTCAATGTTTCAGCATGTCACGCTCTATTATTTAACATTTACATTTTTAAACAACATCCTTAAATTGAATCAAAGATATGGAAAATAGTAGCCTAAATCACATTTTGAAAATATCGGCCTTTGCACTGGTGATATGCGCAATAGTTTTACAGACGCATTTATGACCTAAGGTGACATATTTTCTCTGGCTGGAGCGCAAGTGTCATTAAAAATGTAAAATCCAAGAATCTGTGCCACAATTTCTTATTCCAAGACAGTTATAAATGCATTTAATGAGATGATTTGATCTGCAACGGTAACCTCCTGCGCGCCTCACTGTTGGCATTACTAGACCGCTCCTGGACTTCTGAAAACGATTTCATTGTTTTCATCCGACAAAAAAAATCTGGCCAAAATCATTTAACCATAATCCAAACTTGAAATAGATTGGAATACTTGGAAACGTTGACACATCACGAGGAAATGCTCTCAGCATCCGAATACAACGCAGCAAGCCAACACATGTAAGATTACGCAGTCTCCAAAGTTTAGCATACCTGTTTTGAGGAAAATTCCAAGCAAAGTTGCATAAATGAGAAGCAACATCCTCTCCCAAATGACACTTTAGAGGAACACATCAGACCAGGTGAACTTAAAACGAAAGCAAACCCCTTAGATGGATCCGTGGCATCAAAGTGTTAGAGCACATTCTGCAGCGAGGAATGTGAGGCGCAGCGCTGGACGAGGGCGAGCTCTGCGGTTTGAGAGACTACGTTGCAGAATTCCAGTGAAATTGGATAAAGATAAATCATAAAACGTACCACGTGATGAAAGCTCGTCATATGGAAGCAATTCATCAATCACTCATATCCTACACACGCAGATCCGTGACTGTTAATTGCGTCCAAATATGAAAAGTCACCTTTGGATAGGCTTTTGGGCATGGAATGCACCGTTGGCAGCCATGCACATTTAACCAGATTTAGAAAGGCTTCTATTAAATACATTTGTTGAGATCATCTCGTGGTTCTTCTGTGTCTGTTATGGATCTTGTACGTTTCAGTTAGAGAGAGAGAGAGAGAGAGAGAGAGAGAGAGAGTGAAAGAGAATGTTTGGAAGTCACTCTTGGGTGGCTGAATTAATTACTTTTATTTATAGTCGCATAATTACCCATCAAGGTACTAATTGTTATAAATACCCCTGCTTTATAATCACTGTCTCAGAGAGTAAAGCTCAGTGAACACGGGCTATACGTTTAACACGTTTTGTAGTTGAAGAATATGACATGAGCTTTATGGCAAGCATTTGAAGACAGGACGTGGCTCAAACCTTCCCTTGCCATTATTAACAATTCCCTGCTGTAGCCTACTTACAGACATTTCAGGTACACATTTATGAGCGCAATGGCAAAGATCAGTGAAGATCTCACTGTTCCTTGTGACTATAGTACCTTACATTTGACTACAGTATATGATATTGAACGCACACCTGTATGACAGCACGCACGCACACACACACACACACACACACACACACACACGTCAACTTCCAACAGTTACGGAAGCTGCACCAAATTGAAAATAGGAAATCATTTATTTTTATTGGAAATTATTACATAAAATATATCATTAAAAGTCTAATGTAACAGCCAAAATTGCACACGTAATTACCAAAGTAACACTGCTGGTAACAGGTTCTCTTACAAAGGAACAATCAAGCAGAGAAGATGTGAAGTAGGACAATTAAACAACACTATACAGTTCCATGTACAAAAAGTGGGATATAAATACTCGCCAGCTAGAAAAAACACATTATGGTCTTAGCAAGACTCTCCTTACATATTGTTAACAGTTTCATGGAAAATTGTTCAAACAATGAAACGTACACAATCTGTTTTTGATTAGAACCAGAATCAAATTAGCACGTTTGGCATGATGATTTATTCATACTACGTTTCAAATGTGTTATAGGATAAAGTGATAAAAGGTTGCAGTTGTAGCTTTTATTCTGCAAAATAAAACATTTTGTATCGACAAACTCTACAGGAAGTCACAAAACGAGGAAACGATCAAGAAAAGTTGAGCTGTTCTCAATCAGAAGACATATAGACAAGGTTGAATGATTGGCAAACGTAACACAATGATTTAAATTTAAAATTGCATATACCAGTCAGCAATGCTCCATTCTGATATTAACTTAATTGCAGTTTTTAACACACAAACAAAATATACAAAGAAAGGAGTGTTTTAAGATTATACAAGAGACACAATTTCAACAGTTCTGTTATCCTGCAGTTCATGAAGGTTTTACTTTTAAAAAAATGTCTGTTTTCAATTTAAAAAATGACAGCATTTTCCGTGAGTTGTAACCTTATATTCAAGGTAACTAGGTATAAGCGTTGCATTTTCCCTGAGCTACTAGCATAGACCTTGCTCTGCAAATGTGTTATTGAAGCCAACAGAAGTTTCTGATTCATAAGTACCATTCAGACACTAGTTTAGTTCTGTTTACATTAAATACTGAGTGACCCAAGTACAATGGTGATGGTACGGGATACTTCAGGATTTGTTTTCTACTTCCCCAGAGTCAGATGAATTCGTGGATACCATTTGTATGTCTCTGCGTGCAGTTTGAATGATGCTGCTAAAGAGTGTTCGCATAATGACTGGAAGTCTATGGTAACTGCTAGCATGCTAGTAGATACCATAGACGTCCAGTCATTGCGCTAACACTAGTTAGCATTGGCTCACACAACTAACTCTAACTTCCTTCATACTTGATGCAGAGACATAATAAGGGCCTCCATGAGTTCATATGACTGGGGAAGAAGATAAAGGGCTTCATTGCCAGATATCCCGAAGTATCCCTATACGCCACTACACAGCAGTTGAAGTTCAGCTTGACAGTTTTGACTTGCTGGTAGAAATGATTGATCATGTATTGATCATGTCTTTCTCATCTGTAATACAACTCAAAGTCAGTACTGACTCCAGTACATTCAATATGCAGGATATTATTCTTTAAGATTCCACAGCACTGGTGGTTCAATTAAATGTGCATATGCATGTATTTAGGTCACTTAATATAAAGTATAAATCACACCACTTCAAAAAATATATACATTATTTGTTCTTGTTCTAATGCGTGTCACATTTTAGTTCACCATGCCACTTTCAAGATACCACAGCAGTCTGGACATCGTACACGTCTGAGCCAATGTCTTTAGGAGCTATGATTGCATGGTATGGGTTGCAGTGTATTGCATGATGGTAGTTGTGGTGTGTAGGCCTGCCATTATGGCATACAACACTGTGGCAGTAAAACATTGTTCCAATTCAAATTTGAGAAATAATGATCCGTGAGAAAACCATCTATCCACGTCCAACAACCGTAACAGTTTTTTGCACATTTGATGATTCTTAAGGTATTGCTTCACACTACTAGGCATCATCAGTTGCTCCTGATGATGTTACTGATTGGTTTGATTTGGTGGTATTTACTCTAGTTGTGTCTTCAAGTTGAATTTCACTTTTTAAATTCCTTAAAAACTTTGTACAGTATTTTTTTACAGTGCAATGATAAAAAACATTCCCCCGTCGGGAAAAAATATATAATGTTAGAAGACCATTTCTAATATTGCTTTCCACACCTTGAACGGTGGTAAGGTTGTAGCCTATAGTTTAATTGTCCAGGTTAGAGGTCATGCAAACTGTACAGTCTGGGTTCACGTCCTTATGACATCACCTATGACATCACTTCCTTCCTTGTGACCTAAGTGCTTCGGTTGGTGGGAGTAGCAGAGGACTCCACAGAATCGTCCCCGGCCTCCACTTTCTTACTCTACACATCGTTGGAGCCTTGACTGGTGCATGAGGAGAAGCTGTCGTAAAGCGAATCGCTGAGAGAACCCACACGCTCCGCCCCGGGCTTGTTGGAGTAGTAGCTGGACGACGAGGGCTCGTTGTCAGCCCTGCTGCAGCAGTCCTCTTCTCTCTCCCCTGCGGAACAGGAGCAGTCACCATTACTGGGCCTTAGCTCTGTCTCCGGGTACAGCCCCAGCCCACTGCTGTTCAACTTGTTCAGGGACTCCAAGGACACGTCTCTGGAGCCGGCCTGGTTCCCTCCGTCGCAGCCGCCTGTCGTCATGTCCTCTTGATTCCCTTTCTACAGCAAAAACAAGAGAAACAAGAGAGGAGAAAATTAGGCGAGAGGTGTTTTTGTCATCTGCCCACACTGAGTCCACACCGCAGCACATTATTATCACACTTTAAAGGGTCAATCTGGTATTCAAACAACAATAAAGCTTTCCCAGATTGCCCCTTTCTCCATATCATTTCATATAAGTAATCTGTCACTCGGTCTCTCATTAAAGAATATCCAGAAACAACAAAAACAAGGCTGACATGCTGAATTTACACTGAGTGTACAAAACATTAGGAACACCTTCCTAATATTGAGTTGCACCACCTTTTGCCCTCAGAACAGCCTAAATTCATTGGGGCATGGACTCTAGAAGGTGTCGAGCGTGTTCCACAGGAATGCTGACCCATGTTGACTCACGAGGTCAGTCTATGTCATGGAAATGTTTTGTACACTCAGTGTACATCTACTTCAGTGTGATGCAACACTACAAAGCAATTTGACTACTGCCATTCCTGAGTATCGCATTGATTTATTGCGAGCTTTGTTCATTCTCCTCCCATGCTTAAGGCCCAATAAGTCCATCTGGGGGAATCTGCCGTGAGATATCAACCTCTCTACAGGGAGAGAGGGAGAGTGATTCTCCTTCGTAGCTGTTTTAACACAACATATTATAATGTTGTCAGCAGCCCATGTGGTTAAAAAAGAAACAAGTCAAACGGTGGCCGGTTTACTCTCGCTATAAATTAACACAAATGGCTTAACCTCAAATATACTGTAGAGCAAACGTCTATTGTATATAATTTTGCATACTGACATATTGTTTTTGGTATGCACAGAGAATCTCACTTAAAGGTATAATGTGGGATCTGGGTATCTGTTCAATGGAGATTTCAATCCATTGTGTGTTGAAGAATATACCACAACAAGAGTGGGGCTGCCATTTTGCTAAGGAATAAATCCCAGATTGCAGCATTAATGTTGCAGTTTCAGGATGAATCACTAGAGCCCTCTAGGTCCTGTTGTTTATGTACTTTGAGAAATATTTTTGGCATGTACACTTTAATCGTGTTTGGTTGCTGAACTCATTGCCTTTTTTCATGGAAAACACCTCCAAGCCATTCCACCAACCTTGAGTAAATTGGCAACACAACAATAGGAGAAGTCCCCGGTGAGATAAATATATATAAAAAGCTCTGCATCTCCAATCTAGCATAATCACAGAAATTACACATAATGCATTTTTCCACATACTGTCATAAATCTAACCACAGTGAATACAAAACACAATCTTCAATAGAAAAAAACATATGTTGTGTAATTCAACCTTGGTCAATAACTATTAGAATATCTTAACGGAAATATTTATGCAGAAATGCACTGAGGAATCTTGAAATAATTTGAGGAATTACTAGAAGGAGCCTGTGCTCTCTGGCTGCATTTTATCTGTGGTAAAGGTAAACACAATTCTCTGGGTAACTGGATTTTCCTCCAGCCAATCTACCGAAGGGGCCAAGCCATCCACACATTTCCCGGGTGGAGAGTATACAGAGGTATTACCATATTATCAGGGGTATAGACCGCCCTCGGGGTTACACTAACTCCTCATCATTAAGTGTTCATTGCCAGGTGCCTCTTAGAAATGGCTTTCCTCCCAGGAACTCCAACCACTCCAATAACAATCTGGCGGTTTACAATAATGCATTCTAAACACAGGCACTGCGGGTTAGATATTCTTCATGTACTAAATCAGCACAGAGAAAATTGGAAATACCCTAGACTTCTGAAAAATATCACTTTTGAGGTACAATGACTAATAATGGTAATTCATGGGTTGGTGATAAAAACACGTCATTCTAATTTGCACACTGACACATATCTCCATTCTAGTAAAGTTACTGGAGAATCCAAAGTGCCATATCGAAAATGCTTTTTAGTCCAAGACTAGACTCAATCTGGGTCCAGGAAACAGACCCTATAGTATGTGCCAGTGTAGTGTAGTCTACAGGTGCATGGAGGTGGAAGACCATGAGAACAGAGCAGAGGGTGTATGACTTGATTGTGATCAGTGATTGGAATTGGGATGGCCTTTCGTTCAGTGCCTATGACAGTGAGGAACAGCAATCATGGTCCTGCTCTTCTCCTAACAACACTGAGCTCTCTATCTCAGCAGGAGGGATTCTTATCTGTGATTGAATTTGATTTGGTGAAACACAATTACCACTCGTCTGTGGGTCGAAACCAACCTCCGTGCAGACCTTGACCATCCGCTGGCACCTAAGGAGCCAGTTGAAGTGTATCCTTTACAACGGAACACACAGGAAAACATCACCTCAGGGGCACTTCAGGTGGAAAAAGAGGTTGTCAACGGCTAATTGGTTATCATCTAGCAACACTGAGGTATTTCAGTTCAATGGGAATGTCTTGGGTAACTGGGATTCTGAAAGAATATATACGCTGGAAACATTCTTACTTTCTAAAGAAGGTGTTAAGAGTCAGTCAGTCGATAAGGAGGCCAAAGAGAGAATGGCTGTTCTTCTCCCTGACTGGGATTCTGGACAATTGTTGTGTGTCTGAAATATTTATTGTTCATATACCACTAACGGTATACTGTTGTGTGTGTATGTATGTAAACTCAGTAAAAAAGAGAAACGTCCTCTCACTGTCAACTGCGTTTATTTTCAGCAAACTTAACGTGTAAATATTTGTATGAACATAACAAGATTCAACAACTGAGACATAAACTGAACAAGTTCCACAGACATGTGACTAACAGAAATGGAATAATGTATCCCTAAACAAAGGGGGGGGGGGGGGTCAAAATCAAAAGTAACAATCAGTATCTGGTGTGGCCACCAGCTGCATTAAGTACTGCAGTGCAGCTCCTCCTCATGGACTGCACCAGATTTGCAAGTTCTTGCCGTGAGATGTTACCCCACTCTTCCACCAAGGCACCTGCAAGTTCCCTGACATTTCTGGGGGGAATGGCCCTAGCCCTCACCCTCTAATCCAACAGGTCCCAGACGTGCTCAATGGGATTGAAATTCAGGCTCTTCGCTGGCCATGGCAGAACACTGACATTCCTGTCTCGCAGGAAATCATGCACAGAACAAGCAGTATGGCTGGTGGCATTGTCATGCTGGAGGGTCATGTCAGGATGAGCCTGCAGGAAGGGTACCACATGAGGGAGGAGGATGTCTTCCCTGTAACGCACAGCTTTGAGATTGCCTGCAATGACAACAAGCTCAGTCCGATGATGCTGTGACACACCGACCCAGAACATGACGGACCATCCACCTCCAAATCGATCCCGCTCCAGAGTACAGGCCTCGGTGTAACGCTAATTTCTTCGAAGATAAACGCGAATCGGACCATCACCCCTGGTGAGACAAAACCGCGACTCGTCAGTGAAGAGCACTTTTTGCCAGTCTTGTCTGGTCCAGCGATGGTGGGTTTTTGCCCATAGGCGACGTTGTTGGCTGTGATGTCTGGTGAGGACCTGCCTTACAACAGGCCTACAACAGGCCTCAGTCCAGCCGCTCTCAGCCTATTGCGGACAGTCTGAGCACTGATGGAGGGATTGTGCGTTCCTGGTGTAACTCGGGCAGTTGTTGTTGCCATCCTGTACCTGTCCCGCAGGTGTGATGTTCGGGTGTACCGATCCTGTGCAGGTGTTGTTACACGTGGTCTGCCACTGCGAGGACAATCAGCTGTCCGTCCTGTCTTCTCGCAGTACGGCCATTGCAATTTATTGCCCTGGCCACCTCTGCAGTCCTCATGCCTCCTTGCAGCATGCCTAAGGCACGCTCACACAGATGAGCAGGGACCCTGGGCATCTTTCTTTTGGTGTTTTTCAGAGTCAGTAGAAAGGACTCTTTAGTGTCCTAAGTTTTCATAACTGTGACCTTAATTGCCTACCGTCTGTAAGCTGTTAGTGTCTTAACAACCGTTCCACAGGTGCATGTTAATTAATTGTTTATGCTTCATTGAACAAGCATGGGAAACAGTGTTTAAACCCTTTACAATTAAGATCTGTAAAGTTATTTGGATTTTTGCAAATTATCTTTAAAAGACAGGGTCCTGAAAAAGGGACGTTTCTTTTTTTGCTGAGTTTATGTATGTATGTATGTATGTATGTATGTATGTATGTATGTATGTATGTATGTATGTATGTATGTATGTATGTATGTATGTACAGGCAGTAGCAGCTGACATGCAATTGAAATCAATCAATCAATATATATATATATATATATATATATATATATACACAGTGGGGGAAAAAAGTATTTGATCCCCTGCTGATTTTGTACGTTTGCCCACTGATAAAGAAAGGATCAGTCTATAATTTTAGTGGTAGGTTTATTTGAACAGTGAGAGACAGAATAACAACAAAAATATCCAGAAAAAAGCATGTCAAAAATGTTAAACATTGATTTGCATTTTGATGAGGGAAAAAAATACTTTTTTCCCCCACTATATATATATGGGCCTCCACACTTACATGTCTGTACTTCTATTTCCAATTGCATGTCCAAGACCAAAAACATCCCTCTCTCTCCCCATTACATTAGTGCTCCAGGTAACAAGCTGTTACAAGCAGCTGGGGAGAAGGTGTGAACACAGATATTATTTAGTTATGAGGCATATGGCTGTGTAACCTGGCCCTCTCTGGTCTGGCTCCTTAGGACCTGCCATACCCGGCCCCAGCACAGCATCTAATGCTGTTTTCCCCCTGTCAGAGAGGCCTGCAGCAATCTCTATTACCCATCAGGAGAGAGAAAAAGAGAGGGAGAGAGAGAAGGGAGTGAGAGAGAGAACAAGGGAGAGGAGGAAAGAAAGAGAGAAAAAGGGAGAGAAGGAAAGAAAGAGAGGGGAAGAAAGAGAGGATGAGAGCCAAACTGAGAAAGATGTAGAAAGAAAAGGGGGTGGGGTTGAAGGAGGCAGAGGGAAGAGGGGGTGTAGCCAGGCAGGCAGAGAGGCAGGCAGGCAGCGTGGCTGTCAGGCAGTGTCAGGATGATGAATGGGGGCCAGGCTGGGCCATGAGGTCTCTGATGAGAGCTACCGAGCTTTACATCACTCTCCTGAGTGTTTGTGAAAGGTTATTAAAGGCACTTAAATCACCCAATCTCACACTGCACCCGCGCTCCCCGTCCGCACCTTCCACACACTTCCCAAACGAATCTTCCATGACGATATTATAAACTTACCTGACTGACTGTGAATGGTCACATATACAGTGTGGTCCCAACACCATATTTTACAGTAGGTATGGGTTTCTTTACGACTCATACATTCTCATTTTGGTGCCACACCCACCACTGGTGTGCGTGGCCAAAGACCTCTATTTTCATGTAATCTGACCAAAGCACCAGTTCCAATCGAATCCAAGTGCCAATGCCATTTACCACTGCTGGGTGATTTAAAAATTCCTAGTCAATAGATCAATAATATAATAATACTCTTAGCAAAAAATATATCTTTAATTTACAATCTGTAGAAACTAAGAGAATAGAAAGGTTCAGAGCTTTTGTGAAACATCATCGCACATTTAAATAATAACATTGCAAATAGAAATCCAAACTGGATGGACTTCAGTGATAGATGGGCGGGGTTAAGGGTAGCTGGGACGAAACACAAACGAGGATGGGACTAAAAACAAACGAAAGATAACTATTGTAAAATATACTGTGTCCTTAATAAAATGTACAGTATATAGAATGTATAAGCTAGAAGTAGAAGCCTAAGTGTTGTTGTCCATTAGTTTACTCCAATTAGGGAAGGGGATGTAGGGTTAGGGGAAAATAATAAAGGAAAATATATAAAAAATATATATACATACAGTACAAGTCAAAGGTTTGGACACACCTACTCATTCAAGGTTTTTTTCTTTTACTATTTTCTACATTGTAGAATAATAGTGAAGACATCAAAACTATGAAATAACACATACTGTATGGAATCATGTAGCAACCAAAAAAGTGTTAAAATTAAAATATATTTTATATTTGAGATTCTTCACAGTAGCCACCCTTTGCCTTGATGACAGCTTTGCACGCTCTTTGCATTCTCTCTACCAGCTTCATCAGGTAGTCACCTGGAATGCATTTCAATTAACAGGTGTGACATCTTAAAAGTTAATTTGTGGAATTTATTTTCTTCTTAATGCGTTTGAGACAATCAGTTGTGTTGTGACAAGGTAGGGGTGGTATACAGAAGATAGCCCTACGTCGTAAAAGATCAAGTCCATATTATGGCAAGAACAGCTCAAATAATCAAAGAGAAATGACAGTCCATCATTACCTTAAGACTTGAAGGTCAGTCAATCCGGAAAATGGCAAGAACCTTGAAAGTTTCTTCAAGTGCAGTCGCAAAAACCATCAAGAGCTATGATGAAACTGACTCTCATGAGGACTGCCACAGGAAAGGAAGACCCAGAGTTACCTCTGCTGGAGAGGATAAGTTCACTAGAGTTAACTGCACCTCAGATTGCAGCCCAAATAAATGCTTCACAGAGTTCAAGTAACAGACAAATCTCAACAACAAATGTTCAGAGGAGACTGCGTGAATCAGGCCTTCATGGTCGAATTGATGCAAAGAAACCACTTCTAAAGGACACCAATAATAAGAAGTGACTTGCTTAGGCCAAGAAACACGAGCAATGGACATTAGACCAGTGGACATCTGTCCTTTGGTCTGATGAGTGCAAATTTTAGATTTTTGGTTCCAACCGCCGTGTCTTTGTGAGACGTAGAGTCGGTGAATGGATGATCTCCGCATGTGTGTTTCCCACCGTGAAGCATGGAGGAGGAGGTGTGATGGTGTGGGGGTGCTTTGCTTTTGACAGTGTCTGTGATTTATTTAGAATTCAAAGCACACTTAACCAGCATGGGCTACCAAAGCATTCTGCAGCGATACGCCATCCCATCTGGTTTGCGCTTAGTGGGAGTATCAATTGTTTTTCAACAGGACAATGACCCAACACACCTCCAGCCTGTGTTAAGGCTATTTGACCATGAAGGAGAGTGATGGAGTGCTAAATCAGATGACCTCCACAACCACCCAACGTCAACCCAATTGAGATGGTTTGGGATGAGTCAGACCGCAGAGTGAAGGAAAAGCAGCCAACAAGTGCTCAGCATATGTGGGAAGTCCTTCAAGACTGTTGAAAAGCATTCCAGTTGAAGCTGATTGAGAGAAAGCCAAGAGTGTGCAAAGTTGTCATCAAGGCAAAGGGTGGCTACTTTATAGAATCTAAAATCAAAATTATTTTGATATGTTTAACACTTTTTAGGTTACTACACGATTCCATGTGTTATTTCGTAGTTTTGATGTCTTCAATACTTTTCTACAATGTCGAAAATAGTAAAAGTAAAGAAAGCCCTTGAATGAGTAGGTGTGTCCAAACTTTTGAATGGTACTGTATATTTTTACAAAAAAATATATATGGGAGATTGGAAATGATGCAAACAATTAGATTGATGGAAGCCAAAATCTATCTGCAATATTAAAGCTGATCTAACCCCTAATTGTTTTAAATAATAATGCCATTAAGCAAACTCCAGGCTTTTACATTTGTTGGATGAAATGAAAATAGAGCTCTTTGGCCACGCATACCAGTAGTGGGTTTGACGTGGAAATTAGAATGAGCAGAAAAGTACCCCATACCTACTGTAAAATATGGTGATGGATCTTTGATGTAATGGGGCTATTTTGCTTACACCGGCCCTGGGGCCCTTGTTAAGGTCAATGGCATCATGAACTTTACCCAGGACCGGGACATTTTATGCCAGAAACCTTGTTGCCTCTGCCAGGAGGCTGAAACTTGACCATAAGTGGATCTTCCAGCGAGACAATAACCCCAAGCAAACATCTAAATTCACAAAGAAATGGTTAATTGGCCACAAAATATCAATTTTGCAATGGCCATCTCAGTCTACGGACATGACACCCATTGAAAACCTTTGGTTTGAATTGAAGAGGGATATCCTTTGTCTAAGCACAGACGAAGGATATCAAGGATCTGAAAGAAATCTGTATGGAGGAATGGTCTTAGATACCTCCCAATGTGTTCTCCAACTCATAAAACATTTTAGAAAAATGCTCACTACCATTATCCTAGCAATTTGAGTAATTGGGACCCCTACCTTTTTGAGAAAAAATGCATATTACTTGTTAAAAAAATCTCTTTCCCTGACCAATTGTATTAGTAGTATAACATAATATAATTTTCAAACAATTTTGAGCATTCAATATACTGTAGCTCAGTATTTTAATTATTTATTTTATACAGTCATTTTTGCTCATCTTTATCAAGGGTGTCAATCATTTCAGACCCCACTGTGGGAGTATTGTCACGGGTGGACATGAGGGCAACTGTGTCCCTTTAAGAGACACATTGTCCCTTTAAGGTAAAATCCATGTTAATAAGGAGTAAACAGGTTGAAAATGAGAAAATGGGTGGAAAGGGGGTCCATCATCTTGGTTGGTTCATAGATATTAAATGAGGTTCTCTTCTGTAATTCTGTATACCTTTAACTTGAACATTTAATTATTAACGGATTCATTTAGAATAGTCAAGTGCTATTCAACCAAACAATGTCAATAGTCCTCATAGGCCTTTATTGTGTTAGATGTCTTTTCAAAGTTTCTTTATTTTATTTATGAAGATATTATCTTGTGAGGTCTTTCCAAGACCAATTATTGGACAGCAAGGTTGGATGCACATGATCTCTGTCCGACACGCTGCATTTCTGGAGGGAGTCTCATCGCAATCCGAGCCATGCTTTCAAAACCCCGGCTCACCACCGCAGAAGCCAACCACACATAAACCTTGTTAGAAAAATCTCAGTTACAACCCCACGTCCGCAACCAGCAACCACACTTTACCTTATTTCATTTTTATTTATTTTATTTTATTTCACTGACATTAAAATAGTCAAACTGGCCCTTTTAGTACAAACATCTTTGTAGAGTGGGAGCGGAAGACTCATATCCAAAATTGTTTTATTAAGTGTAGACTAACGGCTGAGGAGACAAAAAGCTGCATACTCTATTTTATTCCCAGTTATTCAATGAATAGATGAACCAATGTTTCTGTATGCAGTGCCTTCGTCAGGGTCAAAGCACACACCAAGGGCATTCGTTTTCCACATTCAATTTTGAGCAGACAATTGTTCAGTCAATGCAGAATGGAATAGATCTGTACTTATTGAATCTGTTAGAAATGTTTGACCCCAAAACGAGACTGGCAAGGATGATGTTGTAAGTTTAATAAAAAGGTATACAGCCTGAGCCATGCAGCGTTGTATTTTGCTTTAGCAGAGTAGCTGCAAGTTACAGTACTGCTCCTCTTTCATAGTACAAGGCCTCTATCGGCCAACAGTAAGAACCACAGTTCAAGAACATAAAAAATATTCATGTATTTTTCCTTTCTCCCTCTCTCTGAACTTGTGCTGAGTCTAGAGGTCGACCGATTATGATTTTTCAACGCCGATACCAATACCGATTATTGGGTGGCCAAAAAATCCGCTACCGATTAATATAATAATAATAATAATAATAAGGACAATTACAACAATACATTTACATCACATTTTACATTTTAGTCATTTAGCAGACGCTCTTATCCAGAGCGACTTACATTAGTGAATGCATACATTTCATGCATTTTTTTTTTTTGAATGAACACTTTTATTTTAAGTTAATATAATACATAAATAAAATCTATTTAGTCTCAAATAAATAATGAAACATGCTCAATTTGGTTTAAATAATGCAAAAACACAGAGTTGGTGTCACGCCCTGACCTTAGAGTTCCTTTTTATGTCTCTATTTTGGTTTGGTCAGGGCGTGAGTTGGGGTGGGCATTCTATGTCCTTTTTTCTATGTTTTTGTATTTCTTTGTTTTGGCCTGGTATGGCTCTCAATCAGGGACAGCTGTACATCGTTGTCGCTGATTGGGAGCCATACTTAGGCAGCCTGTTTTCCTTTGGGGTTTGGTGGGTAGATGTTTTCTGTCTTGTGTATCACCTGGCAGAACTGTTAGCTTTCGTTTTCTTGTTTTATTTAAAGTTAATATGAGCACTTACCACGCTGCATCTTGGTCCCCTCTGTCAGACGATCGTTACAGTTGGAGAAGAAAGTAAAAGTGCAATATGTGCCATGTAAAAAAGCTAACTTTTAAGTTCCTTACTCAGAACATGAGAACATATGAAAGCTGGTGGTTCAATATTCAATATTCCCAGTTAAGAAGATTTAGGTTGTAGTTATTATAGGAATAATGACTCGTCGACTATTTCTCTCTATACCATTTGTATTTCATATACCTTTGACAATGGGATGTTCTTATAGAGACTTTAGTATCGCCAGCCTAATCTTGGGAGTTGATCGGCTGGAAGTCATAAACAGTGCTGTGAAGCAAGCATTGCTAAGAGCTGCTGGCAAACGCAGTAAAGTTTGAATGAATGCTTACGAGCATGCTGCCACCTACCACCACTCAGTTAGGCTGCTCTATGAAATCATAGACTTAATTATAATATAATAAATACAGAAATACGAGCCGTTGGTCATTAATATGGTCAAATCCGGAAACTATCATTTCGAAAACAAAACATTTATTCTTTCAGTGAAATACGGAACCGTTCCGTATTTTATCAAACGGGTAGCAACCCTATGTCTAAATATTGCTGTTATATTGCACAACCTTCAATGTTATGTCATAATTATGTACAATTCTGGCAAATTAGTTCACAACGAGCCAAGCGGCCCAAACTGTTGCATATACCCTGACTCTGCGTGCAATGAACGCAAGAGAAGTGACACAATTTCCCTAGTTAATATTGCCTGCTAACATTAATTTCTTTTAACTAAATATGCAGGTTTAAAAAAATATACTTCTGTGTATTGATTTTAAGAAAGGCATTGATGTTTATGATTAGGAACATTCGTGCAACGATTGTACTTTTTTCACGAATGCGCTTTTGCTAAATCATCCCTCATTTGGCGAAGTAGGAACGCAGGACAAGCTAGTTAACCTAGTAATATCATCAACTAGTGATTACGTGAAGATTGATTGTTTTTTATAAGATAAGTTTAATGGTAGCTATCAACTTACCTTGGCTCCTTGCTGCACTCGCGTAACAGGTGGTCAGACTGCCACGCAGTTTCCTCGTGGAATGCAATGTAATCTGCCATAATCGGCGTCCAAAAATGCCGATTACCGATTGTTATGAAAACTTGAAATCGGCCCTAATTAATCGGTCGACCTCTAGTTGAGTGAAATCTTTTTGCAGATTATGGATTTTTCTGTCAGGTCGTGTGTGTGTGTGTGTGTGTGTGTGTGTGTGTGTGTGTGTGTGTGTTAGGTTATTCTACTGCACTGATATGAGGGGAAGTAGGGGCTGAGGGCCATTTCATGGTCACTGCTCCTCATTTATCATTCAGTGAAGTTAAATAGTGGTAAGTAAATACCCCGTGACACGAGAGGGCAAGCCAATCGAAAGCAATTAGGCGACTTTAATTTATTTTATTTTATGAAAACGTCTGAACAATCCAACTACAGCGTTGTATAGGAGGGTGAAAGACATCAAGCTTTGTGGACTTTGTCCACACTTTGAGAAAGCTGGAGAAGCTGGAAAAGGACAAATGTTGCTTTACAGCGATTTTGTTTTCACATGAGTTGGAGTGCAAGTTACCATGGAAACAGTTTGCTTTGAGCTAATGCATGATCTCACATAACATTTAGAGGGAAAGTTTGACTACATCCTTGATGACATTAGTGTCAAATTGTATTCTAAACATCAGACTTTTTCGAGGTTCGAGGTAAAGTGGTCCGTATAATAGATCCTCCTGAAGCAACATCAACAGACCATGATCATCTAGTTGATGAGCTACAAAAGAATATGTCAAAGGTAATATACTGAACAAAAATAAAAATGCAACATATAAACTGTTGGTCCCATGATTCATGAGCTGAAATAGAAAATCACAGACATTTTCCATACGCACAAAAAGCTTATTTCTCTCCAATTTTTCCCACAAATTTGTTTACATCCCTGTTAGTGAGCATTTCTCCTTATGACAAGTGTGGCATATCAATAAGATGATTAAACAGCATGATCATCACACAGGTGCACCTTATGCTGGGGACAATAAAAGGCCACTAAAATGTGCAGTTTTGTCATACAACACAATACCACAAATGTCTCAAGTTTTGAGGGAGCATGCTCTGCAGGAATGTCCACCAGAGCTGTTGCCAGGGAATTTAATGTTAATTTCTCTACCATAAGCCGCCTGCAACGTTCTTTTGAGAATTTGGCAGGGCGTGCTGAGGAGTATTTCTGACTGTAATAAATCCCTTTTGTTGGGAAAAAGTCATTCTGATTGGCTGGACCTGGCTCCCAAGTGGGTGGGCCTATGCCCTCCCAGGGCCACCCGTGGCTGCGCCCTTGCCCAGTCATGTGAAATCCATTGATTAGGGGCTAATGAACTTATTTCAATTGACTGATTTCCTTATATGAACTGTAACTCCGTAAAATCTTTGAAATTGTTGCATTTTGTGTTTAGATTTTTGTTCAGTGTATGTCATAGGTCAACAGGAAGTACTTACGCTTAGTCTGTCTCCTGCTTTGCCCTCTAGCGATGACTGGTTGTGCAACAAGTTGTATTGTGAGAAATTCCTCCTGTGGTCGTCCTTCTCTATGTGAGAGAACATGTCATGTTGATAGTAGTCCATGATTGACGGGAACTTTCCCACACTGCTCCTCTTCATTGTCTTCTCTTCATAGTCAACTGTGGAGAGCCATTTTCAATCAATATATCTATCTATCTATCAATCAACCAATCAAGATAAACTGTCTAAAATCAAATGATGTAGGCCTACAGTACATCTAAATAACATCAATATTGTGCCTGTGGATGTGGGATGCAGGCGAGATTCTGACCTTGGTTGCTCGTCTTTGCTCTGTTGGTAAGAGTGCTTTGGGTGGAGCCTAGCGTGTTCCCTTCAGACTCTGTCTCGGTGTCACTGCTGCTGCCTGAGTATGTGCACACTCTCGCGGCTCTGTCCTGTTCACGAAAGAGAGGGACATCTGAACAGAATGAGAAGATAGATAAATCCCTTTAAAGACTACTTCTACGGTAGACGTCTAGTCATTGTACTAACGTGGTTAGCAATTGCTTCCTTAAATGGATACTTTGGTATTTTAGCAATTAGGCCCTAGATCTACTTGTATGCTAGAAGATATCCATAGACTTCCAGCTATTGCGCTAATGCTAGTTAGCATTGGCTCGCGAAACTACCTCCTAACTTCATTGATACTGGACGCAGAGACATAAAAATGGTATCCACAAGTTCATCTGACTCTGGGGAAGTAGATCAAATCCCTTTAATATCACTGTATCCTCAACAGATTACGGAGATACTCTTTCATAATGATAATGCTTCTTGGAGATGTGATATTGTATAGGGATTGTACAGAAGCCACAATTACTATGCTCTTGCAGTTTATTTTGCTCCCAAAACACCACCCCTTTGACATAGGCCTAATAGTGCGTGGGAAGTTCCTTACACTGGATGAGTTTAGGTCCTTGGTGTTCCTCTTCTTCTCCACTTGTTCCTCGTGGGCCTCCGTAGTGACTGTGTGGCTGGTGCTGCATAACTCTATCTGACTCAGTCGCTTCCTTCTGATCACATCTATCATTCAAAAGTAAAGAGAAACAAATCATGAGACACAGACAACAACCAAACCCACACACTCACACCAGGAAGAGAACCTACGCATTGCGTACATAGAGGGCGGAAAAAAAAATGTCAAAGCTCTTAGGTCCCGGAGTTTCAGTAAGACTCATATCTACATCCCAAATGGCACCCTATTCCCTTTATAGTGCACTACTTTCGACCATGGCCATAGGTTGCCATTTGGGATGCATCAATAGCTAACGCTATGCCAAAATAGTTGTTAACCTTTGAAAGCACACGCTGTACAACATGAGCACGATGCTACAATTTCTTTAAGTGTGAGGGAGTTTGGCATTTCATCTATTAATAGTCAATGGCATCCTCCCTACAAAGACTACACCGCTACATCTCTGACTTGAAGCAGCCCCGAAATACCATCTTCAAACTGTTACCCCCAATGACAAAGCATCCAATGATTGTCACAGCTGAGTCAGTGTGAATTTTAATGACTACCTACCCCTTCCTTCTCTCTTTTTTTTCTCTCTACAACATCCTACCTTCTCCTGACAATATAATTAACTGGGCCTCGTTGGCGGCGGCGCCGCTGGAACATCAGCAGAATAATTTGTACTGTGCCGAGGACAAAATAGTCCTTTCATTTTCTTGACAACCTGTGAGGGAATCCGTGGTGGAGATTAGGCTCCTTCTCTAGTCCTTATAATGACAGCTGCTGGTCATGCCTACCTTAACTGCAGTACCTAGGTCACACAGATCAACACTAATTCCCTGATTGCATAAATCACTGGGATCACTCATCCCTATACTGTACGAGTACATTGTTAGTGTTACTTCCCCCAGCCTATATGATCCCTCTCTCTCTCCTTCCCTCCCACCCACCGTCATGCTGTTGTGTTGCTGCGGTGAAAGAACGGGCAGAAGGTGGTTTATGATCTATGTCGCTTATTGTCGCTAGTGAGTTTGCGTGTCTAATTGTATTAGCGACTTATCCTTGGGATATGGTCTGTGGGTCGTATCATCCGGAGGGTTTTGTGAAGGTGGGTGGGGGACACAGTGTCCTTTGTTAAGCAGAGCTACAGAATGTCACTCAGAATACCAAATCAAGCCTGATAGGCTTGTCCATCTAGTCCAGCATTCTACAAAGGTAGAAGGTTTTCATTTTCACTGAATACCTTCAAGTGGAGAATGGATCTTCTGTTGAGATTGAGAGGGTGGAACATGTATAGTGAATTCTTGAGAGTGACTTAAGGTTCATACTTTTTTATTTAACCTTCATTTAACTAGGCAAGTCAGTTAAGAACAAATTCTTATTTTCAATGACGGCCTAGGAACAGTGGGTTAACTGCCTTGTTCAGGGGCAGAATGATAGATTTTTACCTTGTCAGCTCGGGGATTAGATCTAGCAACCTTTCGGTTACTGGCCCAATGCACTAAACACTAGGTTACCTGCCGCCCCATAATGATGTGAATTGAAGTAAAACACTACCAACCTCATTGCGCAATCAAATTGAGCCAGTGAGAATCTGAATTTTATCCTCTCTCATTTTATACACAGTTTATAGATGGGTTAACACCAAATAGGGTTTCATGATAGTGGCCAAACATCCTCTGAGCCAGCCCAGCTATTCTAGCGTTTATATGCAGCTGCGGATCATTGGTTTACCTAACATAAAACCATTGGCATGAAACAGAGACAACACAGAGCCTGTAACAGTGGTTGTGTCCCTATCATCGACTTTTCTCCTTGAAGTGTGCACTTGAACAATCCACCTCACATGATGGGACTGGACTAATATAAGAACATTGGTGTGGACAGCCTATGCTTATGGCAATCCAATGCTTCTTAATTCATAAAGGGGAGTGTGGCACGCTTTGGGAGATGGGTATAGAATGGGGACGTAACGGGGAGGTTGATATGAGGTGAACCCCCAGTCTTACCTGAGGTGGATGGTCTGGGGAGGCAGCTCAGGGCTTCCTGTCCACAACTTCTTCCAGTAACTGAAGGGTCAGACAGGGAGTGGCCCAGGGCACTGGTGGGTGGTGCATGCGGGTGGGTCTCAGACAGGGAAGGCACTTTCACATGGGATGGGGAATGAGCAGCAGTGGCCGAGAGGAGGTCCTGGTCAGGATCAGTGGAACTGTGAACGCTCGCCATCATCCGGTCGGGGCTGGACTCAGATCTGGGAATGTGGCGCCCGTTGACCCGGGTGACGGAATCAGGGAGGGGGAAGGTGCCAATCCCGCTGTCCAGGGTTCTCATCTGGCAGCTGGAGCCTGGAGGGGGACGGGGGGACGGGGGGGGGGGGACAGGAGAAGCAGCGTGTGATGATGGGTGGGGGGGAGCAACGGAAAAGGAGGAGGAGCCACTGGATTGGATTCACAAGCAACTGAAGGGGTTATGGGTAAAAAGGGCATCTTGGGTAGGTTCAATACGATAGGAGAACGAATGGAGGCAAAAGCAAGAGAAACAGGAGCATTACTTCACGTACGGAGCACCTGGATACAATCCAAAGCCAAATCATTACGAGAAACTGTAGAAATGTAATGCAGGAAAAAGGTCTGAACTTTCGTATTACTTTGTCCAGTAATATGTGTGATACGATCTGTTGTGTGTGTAATTCATCAGGTTTATTCCTATAAGTGGTTATCAGCCCTCTATGGTCAAATCTGTACCACTTCTTCATAATATTAATAAAAGGTACCTGACTAATCTTGAAAACGATCTAAAATGAACGGCCGCTTGTAACTCCTAGCTCTCTCTGCGTTCCCAATCTAATTTCACCCATTTGGAACCCAGCGTGACTTTAGAGTGCCAATTTATTTCTGATTTTTCTCCCTACCTCCTATATCAGCATTATGTTGATTTACACACATTCGCCGAACTTGATATGTTCCACACTGCGCAGTGATCTAAGAGCATTGTAGCAACAGATGGACAGCGCTTAAAATACACAGTTTTGCAAAGCCTCTCCGAGCGAGACAGATGGATGGCTGTTCGGCATGATCCAATTCCATGTAACTGTGAATGATGTTGGCTAATCATTCTGTGCTCATGACTTAATTGCAACAATTTGGGTAAAAAAAAAGAAAGAGAATGTTGAACTAGTTCTAACATGAATTCAGTTTAAAGACAGAAGAGGGGGAAAGGTCTTATGGCTAATATGACTGCAGCTTTGACATTCTTCTGTTCTCATTCTAGGTTACACAGTATATTGCTGTATTGCAAAAGTAGAAAATATCAATCTAGCATTATATATTTATTATAGACTAGTTGAGGATGGAAAAACCTTGGAAATGATTGATTACATTACATTGATCCTTTCGAGTACGCAGTTGTTTTGGAAGATGTTTTTCCCCATAGAACAATCTGTAAATTCTGATTTCTTTCTTGCCTTTCATGGACAAGCATGGGACCTATTTTTTTTAGAGTTGGGTCGATTTCTGCTAGCTCTGCCCTTAACCCTGGAGCTTGGTCTTGTAACGCCCAGACCATAAACATCCACTTCTTCTATATGCCCTAACACCTCCATCCATCGAATGAATAAATGGATGATTGAATTAATGAATTCATAAATTAACTGTTTCCCCTGAAGGCGTTCAAGGCATGTAAGAGGTAGCCCTCATAACTTCCATGGATATGCTTTAGTACAAATACCCATAAACATAGGGTTCGCACAACATCATCTCCTAACAGCTGCATCAAACCCTCAAGATTAAAACCAAAGCTCTTTATTAGAGGCAATGCACTGCTGTTGTAAAATACATTCTTAACCTAATAAAGCAATATGTACAGTCCTCTCTAAATGTGCAACCAGACATTCAATTAAACCAACAGTGCATCAAAACAAGAATTCATTCAATTATGCATCAGAAACGTCCCACTGGATGACTGGGAGTAAACACAGTCAACTTAAATCATGCTATTAGTGCACAGTTAGAGTCATATTGTAGGCATACGTGTCTTCTTCTGCCTCTCTTGCACCTCCTACTCCGCAGTAATGTGTGAGAATGAGTTGTAGCTGAGGTGGTCATAAACCACCTCGATGGACAGATGGCCTGTTATGTTGCTCAGATTAATCTGCAATAAGTCATCACGGGGCGGTTGTGGCGAGCCCCTAAAACAGCAGCTGATCAATTACTACAGATTTCTGCATTATGCATCAAGTGCAAACCAGTTCAGAATGTCTCACATTCTTGATCCTATATTCAAGGGAAAAGACAGAGAAGATAAAGAGGGAGATAAATAGAGAAAGGGAAATAAAAGAGAACGTGAGGAAGGAAAGAGAAAGAGAAAGAGGGAGACATCCATACCTCACAAAGCATAAAAATCAGAGGAGTTGATTTGGCAGGGGTTTTCAATATGCCCTTTGCACTCACACTATAACTAGGTCTAATATGGACCTCGAAGCCAGTTCCACAGTCAGGGACTGGTTTAGACCTGGGACACCAGGTTGGTGCATATTCATTATCAGGTAGAAGAGAAAACCAGCAGTACTCTGGACCTCGAAGGGTATGATTTTAATGCCCCTAGGGTAATACTATCTAAAATCAAAGGAAAAAGTATCAGAGAGGGGCTGAAATTGTGTTTACTGTGATCCCAACCACTTCTACATTAAACCTCCAGGTGATAGAGGGCAAGCTCTGCAGACCAAATTACATGTTATGATGAGGACTCATGTAAAACCCAGACATTAACCACCATCACAGCTGCATGGGAATTACAACCAGAGGTCATGACTATCGTCACATGACCGAGACCTCAAACTGTTAAAATCAACAAGTCGAAGGTCAAAACATGAGCCATTTAGTATCTATTATCTATGCATAGTACCTCTACCTACATATACATATTACTTCAATTACCTTGACTAACCTGTAACCCTGCACATGGACTCGGTACTGGTACCCGTATATGACCTCGTTATTGTTGCTCTTCATTTTTTTTTATATAGTTTATTTATTAAATATTTCATTTTTCTTTAAACTGCATTGTTGGTTAAGGCCTTGTAAGTAAGCATTTCACTATAAGGTGACAAATAAAATGTGATTTGATTTGAACCATGACAAAGCCACACCTCATAGACTCACGAGTCCATCTGCATCCTTTTCTAGTTTCTAGTTTTAATCCCTGCTACAATATCACATTATGTCAAAACAAAATGCAATTTTGTTTCTAGTTTCTTGTGTGTCCAGAGAAAATAAGTAATTGAGATCAGGCAAATGTGTGACATATTCTACCCATAAAAGCCCAGGGTAAAATGATATGCTAGGCTGGACTTCAGGACCTATAAGTGGACTCTGCTTAAATCTTTATGAGAGCTTTAATTCATACTGAGGGGAGGTTGGATAGATGTGCTTAGCCGGCAGAATTAAATATGCCATTCAGTTAATTAGAATACAGAAATGATTAACAATCTTATTTTGGGCTCTGTTCCACGATATGGGGCTTAGTTGAATCAGGGAAATGTTCATACATCCTGGAAACTTTCCCATGTCAAAACAATTTCTGCCAATATTTGTGTGGTAGACCCCATCAATACAGATCATATAAAAATGAATTTGAGCCAAAGAGAGCAGCTTTTATAAGTAACGGTATATAGGCCTATGTTTTCCATGTTGGATGTAAATTATGTCCAAAATAACCTAAGTCTAGGTCCATAATGCCCATCCTTTAGATAAATCTTGATTTAGATAGTCAACATAAATTAGTTATATTGAGCGAAATACTGCTTACCAGCAGCCATATGATCTGTGTAGACCTATTATGTGCATGGAAATAAATCAACAAAATTAAGCAACGGAGATCATAATCTTGTGTGAAAATAAGGACAAACTTCAAATATAAAGAAAAGACCACTATAGTTCAAGTCGAGGCATCCCAAACACCTTTTGCACAGGTTGTACATGACTGTTTTGCTGCTCTCCTGTTCACGTAATGCCAAAGCCAGACTAAGTGAGAGAAGACCCCATTCCTGAATGGATAAAAGTTTTCTCTTAAAAGATAGACTGAGTGGCACAATAACTGCCTAAAGCATTACAACAGAGCGAAAGGCACCTAGCATTATACAGCTCTAATAAACATTGATTACCCTGTCCTAGTCCCGTTCCCTAAGAATGCCTTCCACCTGCCAATGAATGACAAACTGCCCAGCATGTAAAGATCGCCTTGTCATTGAAATAGTAAGTGGGTGTTGTTGCATATAATTTTCTCATCACACATTGTATGCTACCAAAGCTCTCAGAACAGCAGCTGCCCCGACAACCCTCAATGTCTTAGCCACGTAAATAACAATGTGCGCTAGCAACGCTAAAAGGATTTTTGAACGCCAGAGACAGTAACCATTTTGTTGATGACCTCAATATGCAGTGGGAGAGTGGCGTGATAATAAAGACTCACTCTGCCAGTGACAAGACGAATCAGTCCTGCAAAGATGCAGGAAATATTGTATAGGCTCTAAGCTTACAGTTTTTCACTGGTATGAGAAAGTGTTACATATGCAAGTCCCACATGCATTTGCCATGAGTTATTTCTGTATGCTACAGAAGCCTATAATAAGAGACCGTTTGTATAATCTATTACAGAAATACTTTACACAGAGAGCAAAAGTTGGAGATGTATTGCTGGTGACTACTGAAAATGTCTATGTTGAAAAAAGTATTTTAATGTTGCTTATTAGCACTAAAACGTTATATGTTTTCAGACGATAGCTCAAAGTACAGTAGGCCCACGGCTACAGTAAAAACCTTACCTATCATGTGGTCTTGACATGAAGTCTCAGGGGTGGGGTCCTCATTCTCTCCTTGCAAGCTGATCTTCTGTGTCACAATGATGGTCTGGTGGAAAAAATGAAGGATGAAGTCAGTAGTATGCATTTAACTTGAGTTCTCACAACATATAATATATATAATATAAGTTCTAAATCATGTTGATGACAAATTTGTTTAGGCATAATGACAGAACATTGAAATGAAGTGTTATTAAATTTGCCTCACAACATCCTCAACAGATGGTACATTAGGGGAGGGGAGACCGGAGAACAAAGCAACACTTTCAGGCTTTTGCTTAGCTACCATTGCACACTAACTATGTTTCTAGAACATACCAGTTGTTTACAATTCAACCAAAAGTGGAGGGAGTGAAATGTTACAATTGACCCAGTAGGTGGGGTTAAATGTAACACTGTCTCCAATGTTAAAAATTAAAGGGTAAATTGAGGGTTTTGAAACTGATATTTGTATGATCTTTTAGGCATGTCATATAGACCAAAAACTCAAAATGTATCAAAATGAATATATTATATTAGCATTCAAAAGTGTCAATTGTACTTTTTAGGTATTATCTTAGTTTTACTGCAAAACATGATGTAAAGAAGTAACATTTTATTGAATTATGTTAATGTGTCTAAATACCATATAAGGTACTGTGCTACAAATATTCCCCCCACATAGGGGCCTATACTAATCGGAATCTTGTGAGAAAATACAAATAATTATTGTCATCAACTATACCAATCAAAAGACCCCATCTTAGTGATAAAAATGCTGTGTTTAGATACATGGAGAATGTTCCACAGGTCAAAAAAAGAAAAAAAAGAGAAGGTGAAGGTATATTAACTTAAGGGCCTCAAAACCTATTTTTTTGTCAATAAAACAGAAAAGAATTGATGAATTTAGGCATTTAGAGACACTACCCAAGCATTAGCACATTGCACAACAGCTTTCTAAGTGGTTTGGTGTTGCGTTTTCCCTTGGTCTCCCCTACATCATTGTAATGTGCGTCGCATTGTATTCATAATTGCTTTGCCGCATGTGTGTGTATTCAATCTTTTGTATTGTGGCCTTAACATTCCTTGAATATCATCTGTACAGATAATAACAGAACAAACTGCTAGTTCAAGGACATGTCTTCTATGATTCATAAACCCCAAACAAGCAAAGTACACTTTTCTATACTTTCTATACTTCTATGAAGCCAGACATCCAAAATGTCAAACGCAGCTAAGCTAACACAGATGCAATAGCTGGCATATTCAGATAGAACGTTATTGATATCTATTCTGTTTGTCAAGATTTCCATCACACTCTGCTCACCCATTTGTCCCTTTAGCGCTTAAACAAAACAATAGAGGAAGGCGATTCATCAATTCTTTAAGCGATGACTCAAAACAGAATCAACAAACACCTTGGATTTACAGAAATTACTATTACATTATCAGAGCCTCTTTCATAGTAGGTAGTTCTGTCAGGGGATGCAACAAGGTAATTGATCTAATATGGAGGAGGGATAACAGAATGTGATGTTGAAAAAGTGTTCTCCGAAGGTATAAAGGGGATTTTCAGGTCATAAACATTTATTTTCTTTTGTTGTATTTCTGTAGAGGGGAGATAGAGATGAAGCTGCAAGGATAGTATTAAACAGGCCTTTGTTGAATTGAGTGTCTGCGATAAGAGCCTCCTATTTGCTATCAAAATTCCCCATCAGCTGGATTGAATATCCTGCATATTGCATGTGGACTCTCTTTTTTCATTCTCCCCCTGCCTTCCTTGCTCTCTCTCTCTCTCTGTCCCTGACAAAGTACAAAGAATATCTTCTACAAGGTCAGAATTACGTGGCATTCTAAGTCTTTCAGAAACCCTTTTTTTCTATGCAAAGCTTAGTATGTGGTTTAACATTGGTAGCATATCTCCCAAATAAAATCAAATTTTATTAGTCACATGCGCCAAATACAACAGCTGTACACCTTACAGTGAAATGCTTACTTACGAGCCCCTAACCAACAGTGCAGTTTCAAAAATACGGATAAGAATAAGAGATACAAGTAACAAGTAATTAAAGAGCAGCAGTAAAAAAAAAATTACAATATATACAGGGGGTGCCAGTACAGAGTCAAGGTGTGGGGGCACCAGTTAGTTGAGGTAGTATGTACATGTACATGTAGGTAGAGTGACTATGCATAGATGACAACAGAGAGTGGCAGTGGTGTTAAGGGGGGGGGGGGGGCAGGCAATGTGAATAGTCTGGGTAGCCATTTGACTAGATGTTCAGGAGTCTTATGACTTCGGGATAGAAGCTGTTTAGAAGCCTCTTGGACCTAGACTTGGCGATCCGGTACCGCTTGCCATGTGGTAGCAGAGAGAACAGTCTATGACTAGGGTGGCTGGAGTCTTTGACAATTTTTATGGCCTTCCTCTGACACCGCCTGGTATAGAGGTCTTGTATGGCAGGAAGCTTGGCCCCAGTGATGTACTGGGCCGTTCGCACTACTCTCTGTAGTGCCTTGCGGTTGGAGGCTGAGCAGTTGTAAAACCAGGCAGTGATGCAACCAGTCAGGATGCTCTCGATGGTGCAGCTGTAGAACCTTTTGAGGATCGGAGGACCCATGACAAATCTTTTCAGTCTCATGTTAGTTTGTTGGTGATGTGGACACCAAGGAACTTGAAGCTCTCAACCTGCTCCACTGCAGCTCTGTCGATGAGAATGTGCTCGGTACTCTTTTACCTGTAGTCCACAATCATCTCCTTTGTCTTGAACACATTGAGGGAGATGTTGTTGTCCTGGCACCACACAGCCAGGTCTCTGACCTCCTCCCTATAGGCTGTCTCGTTGTTGTTGGTGTTCAGGCCTACCACTGTTGTGTCATCGGCAAATTTAATGATGGTGTTGGAGTCGTGCCTGGCCGTGCAGTCATGAGTGAACAGGGAGTACAGGAGGGGGCTGAGCACGCACCTCTGAGGGGCCCCTGTGTTGAGGATCAGCGTGGCGGATGTGTTGTTACCTACCCTTACCACCTGGGGGCGGCCCGTCAGGAAGTCCAAGATCCAGTTGCAGAGGGAGGTGTTTAGTCCCAGTGTCCTTAGCTTATTGATGAGCTTTGAGGGCACTATGGTGTTGAACGCTGAGCTGTAGTCAATGAATAGTATTCTCACATCCTGTAGGTGTTCCTTTTGTCCAGGTGGGAAAGGGCAGTGTGGAGTGCAATAGAGACTGCATCATCTGTGGATCTGTTGGGGCGGTATGCAAATTGGACTGGGTCTAGGCTTTCTGGGATGATTATGTTGATGTGAGCCATGACCAGCCTTTCAAAGCACTTCATGGCTACAGACGTGAGTGCTACGGGTCGGTAGTCATTTAGGCAGGTTACCTTAGTGTTCTTGGGCACAGGCACTATGGTGGTCTGCTTAAAACATGTTGGTATTACAGACTCGGACACGGAGAGGTTGAAAATGTCAGTGAAGACACTTGCTAGTTGGTCAGCGCATGCTCGCAGTATACGTCCTGGTAATCCGTCTGGCCCTGCGGCCTTGTGAATGTTGACCCGTCTAAAGGTCTTACTCGCATCGGCTGTGGAGAGCGTGATCACACAGTCTTCCAGTACAGCTGGTGCTCTCATGCGTGTTTCAGTGTTATTTGCCTCTAAGCGAGCATAGAAGTAGTTTAGCTCGTCCGGTAGGCTCGTATCATTGGGCAGCTCTCGGCTGTGCTTCCCTTTGTAGTCTGTAATGGTTTGCAGGCCCTGCCACATCCGACGATGGTCAGAGCCGGTGTAGTACGACTCGACCTTAGTCCTGTATTGACGCTTTGCCTGTTTGATGGTTCGTCGGAGGGCAAAGCGGGATTTCCTATAAGCTTCTGGGTTAGAGTCCCGCTCCTTGAAAGCAACAGCTTTAGCTTAGTGTGGATGCTGCCTGTAATCCATTGCTTCTGGAGGGGGTATGTACGTACGGTCACTGTGGGGACGACGTCATCGATGCACTTATTGATGAAGCCAATGACAGATGTGGTGTACTCCTCAATGCCATTGGAGGAATCCCGGAACATATTCCAGTCTGTGCTAACAAAACAGTCCTGTAGCTTAGCTGCTTTAGTGTGCTCTCATATTTGTGTGTGTGTGTGTATGTGTGAAGGTTGGCGGAATTTGCAGGTGTGTACACAAACTAGACATACGACATGGAAAATATTATGGCAACAGTAAATGATATGGAGTATATGTACAATCCAATAAACAACTGACCAGCATGAGAGCATGGAGGAAGTGGATACTGAGGTTAGAGGAAATAGTGAGAAAATGGTGAGATTATGAGGAAAGATGGACAGGTAATAGAGAGAGGGCGCAGTAGAGTGAGAGACCTATGCAATATCCTAGAAGCCTAGCAACGTTTCATTACAGGACCCCTTGCTCACTCACAGCTGTATCGGAGCAGATCTCCATATCTCCACTCATATCGCTGTTTCTCTTGGGGATGGAGATGCCAGGGAGAGAGTCAGCAATGGAGTCGCCCTTCCTCACACTCCTGTATAGGAAACATGATTTGATTCATTTTCTGTCTGTCTGCTTAACCAATTTCATAGGAACTGTGCAGGTGGAAAGAGATCCCGGCTGATAAATTCCTGATAAATTCCATTGTTCTCACTCAATATGGCCGCCACATACACTGAACAAAAATATAAACGCAACATGTAAAATGAGCTGAAATAAAAAATCCCATGACTGCGCCATGCCCAGTCATGTGAAATCCATTGATAAGGGTTTAATTTATTTATTTAAATTGACTGATTTCCTTATATGAACTGTAACTCAGCAAAATCGTTGAAATTGTTGCATGTTGCGTTGATCTTTTTGTTAAGTATAGCTATCCCCCTACCGTAGGATCTGAAAGAACCTTTTTTTAACTGCTCTTCCCGACTTCAGTCTCATTGAGTGATAAATGTTTGTAACTACTCTTGATAAAATCTGTCAGCTGAGATTTTTGGTATTATATACATTTATGGGAGGAGTGGTAATTCTGCACTCTTCCAGCCAAGATAGCTCAGGGCTGACCGTGTCTCTAGATTCCAGGCTAGGAAGTGCTTATGTTCACTCAAGTATAACCATAACTCAAAGAGGCAGCTGGTGTTGCTGTTGTTTAGCTGTGCGTGTTTTTGCCTCTACATGCATGCATAATGTAGCAAGACTTGTATTTTACAGCAGCATGAACACTGAGAGAAATGTTAAAAGGACAATCCGCAATCACTTCAGCATCACAGGAGACAAGTTATCTAATGAGTGTTCTTTTTCCTGATCAATTCACTGTAATTTGTGGGAGGTTTTTACCCATGACTAATTATGCAAACGTACTTGAAATAATTTTTTTTTACGAAAGTTACTACGGTAATACAAACCTGCCAAGAAGCTCTTTCATGAACTGGTCTTTCCCAATGTAGGTTGTAGAACACTGGATCTGATTGGCTATTTGTCCCATATGAATATTGCAATGATCCATGATTGAGCTCAGCTTGTTCTCCGACAGCGTCAGCTCTGGACTCTTTTCGAACTGGCTGTCGTTTTTCTTCTTGTCCTTCTTTTTGTCTGATTTCATCTGTTTGCCTCCTAGCACAGATCCAATCTTCAGCTCTTTTTTCTCATCTTTCTCTTTTGGGGAGGTGGTGTCTGATTTCTTTCCATTCAAGGCTGGCAGCTTGCTTTTACGCAGGCCGAACCAGTTGGCCAAAGACGGGCCGGTCTTCTGCTTGGTCTCCGATGCTATTACCTTCTCTTGACCCTGACCTTTCTGGATATTCTCCTCAATCCCCATCATGACCTTCTCCTCGATGGTGCAGACTGTGGGGCTCACTGGTTGCTCTCCCTTATCGATCGCCCCTTGGGAACAGCCTGCCTGGACTTTGACGCTCTTCACAAGGTCTAGTTTGCCGAGGCTGAGCACTTTCCCAGCCTTTGTTGTGGCCTCCGGGCTATAGACAGGAGAGGCCGGCGACTCAAACTGAGGATGAGATGCGACCTTGGGATTTCGGGAGTTCTTCAAGCTGATCCGGTTGGCGAGGGGCAAGCTACGCACTTCTTTCTGATGTGGAGGCGTGACGCTCTCCCCCTTTGCAGTGCTCCGTGGCCCTTCACCAGTGGAGCCCGATTTGGAGGCTCTCTCCGGAAGGCCCTGGTGGCTGTTAGAGCCTGTCATACCTCCGTAGTGGCTCAGCCTGTTGCTGGGGCAACGGACCGGACTTTCCCCAGATCCGCTACTGGGTTTAATCTGTAAGCCCTCTACAAACGAGCTCTGCCTTGTTAACGAGTTCCCCCTCTCTCCAGAGTTGGTGATGATCTGGGTTCGAATCTTCACATGTCCGTCCAACACGCTGATGTTGGGTTTTTCCATGTAGTGGGTGCTGAAACTCTGGCTGCGAGCTTTCGCCCCGTTCATCCCCAGGACAGGCTTTAGGTGAGGTTTGGTCGTGACAGATATGGACCTCTTGAACAGTCTACGGTCACATTCAGGCTTGTCACCAACCCCCTGCTCTGCCAACTCAGAGGTGTGTGCCTCCTCTTCTTGAAGGATGCACTGGACCTCACCCTTAGTCTCCATGATGGAAGTCATAGCTAATGAATCAACATACACTGCCTGAAAACTGTCACATGCGAAACCATTTGAAGTCACAGTATCTTTGGAGACCAAGTTGATGTGTTCTTTCTCTTGCTTTCCTGGTATTGTGGTGAAGCCTTTCTGCAGTGAGGGGGGCGATTTCACAAAAGCTTTGAAGCCCATAGGAATGCGTGTCTTTGACGCTTTTTCAGTGAAATGTTGAGTGCTAGTTCCAGAGACGGGTGGATTTGCCACTGCCTGGGGAGGTTGAGTCATACTACTGTGAGGTTCTGTTGGACACTGAGGGTGGCCCTGCAGAGTTTCAGGAAAACTAATAGAGGTCTTATACAACATAGGATGCCTATTGTCATTGGTACCTTTCTGACTTGTAAATGTGCTTTGAAGCGAAGAGCCACGTTGAGAGTTGTATGAGGGAGGAGGGACATTCTTTGAGATTTTAGGTGCATTTTCAGGGTGATCAGGCACATGCCCTGAGGCTGAGGAGGGGAGGTAGAGTTTTGTGGGGACCCATTTCGATGTGCCTTTAGAGGGGGTCTTATTTGAAGCAGGGTGCTGCTGGCTCAATTTGTCCAACAGTTTCTGAGGTGCAATTGCGGTACCGTAGCCTGCATCCAGGTCTATGGTATCTTGGCCCTTGTATGGGGGTGGTGGTAATGAATGTTGCATATTTGGTACAGGTGGGGGGTGGTAACACGGGGGTGGCCCCCTCACAGTTGTAGGCATGGATTTTTGAGCCCCTGGTTTAAGTGCTTGAGGTGACCCATCATAGTTTGGTCTTATAAGTAAGGAGGTGGTGCGGCCAGGGGGCGGGGGAGGAGATGGGGACCTGAGTTCAGTTTTGCTGCTGGCTTCACAGTGTCTGTCTCTGGTAGGCTGTTCCCTGTAGTCCACGTGGTCCAAATGCCTTCTTGGGAGGTGTGGGGAGACGGTTGGAACACTAGATGAGGAGCCCTTTGTCCAGTCATTCCTGCCAGGAAGCTTGTTGTTCACTGCCTTGGGGCTTGTAGTGCACCCTGGAGCTTTGATGAACCTGGACATCTTGACCGGAGGAGAAGAAGGGGACTTTGACTCCTGAGCTGTGAATCCGGAGGTTGGTCCACTGTTGCTTGTTTCTGTGGTGGAGCCCTTAGAAACCTTCAGTGGAGATCCTTTCCCCCGGCTACTGGGGATCTTTGAGCTGATGGCCTTGGGGCTGGTGGAAGCATTGTTCATGGGAGGGACAGAGTGGCCGCGATTGGAAGGCGGCTTTATCAATTTTCGCAGTGGCGTGACGTGCGTTTGCAGCCTCTCTGGGCTTCCCTCCCTGCTATTGCTGCCGTTGTTGCCTACCTTATGACGAATGGGCCTATCATGAGGCGACAGTGCTGCATACTCAGCAACCCCGTTCTCCTTCCTCCCAATAATCTCTTTCTGAGCCCCAGCACCAACAGAGGACTGCTGAGCACTGAGATCAATGGGCTGTCCGTCAGCATCGAATATGGCCATGATACTATCCTCAGACTGGGTTTTAGCCCCCTTGTGTTCTTTGATTGGGCTGAAGGGCCTGGGCCTTCCATCAGCAGACTGAGTTCGGCCAGGTTCCCTCCTCAACCACTGTACGGGAAGCAGCTTGTCAGCATCTCTTGAGAGCCTCTTGATGTCCTTCTGCAGTTGCTCAGCTGTCCGGCTAACAGGCAGCCGGTGGTCACTGACCTCAGAGTGCAGATCCTCAGGGTCGGTGTCTGAGAGGTGGAGGGGGCATTCAGCCTCTGTGGGGCTGATGTCAAAGTGCAACAGGGAGGGGTTTAGAACAGCCGAGGTCCGCCCCCCGGAGAGGAAACTGTTGATGAAGCTTTTGAGTTTTTCTGGCCGCTCCTTGGAATTATAGCCGGGCGGGTGCTTCATACCCATGCTGCAGTTACTATCCCCTACTATGCCACTGTCCTTCAGCCCGTCCCAGCTACACACACTGTCCGAGACGCTGTGCGACAGCTTCCTGAAGTACATCCAGCCTCCGTCCTTACTGGGGACGCTGTCTCGTCTGCAGTATGCCGAATGTAGCGACTCATCGTCCGCATCATCAGAGTCGTACACAAACCTTTTGCCCCCCACCCCTGAGACAGTGGTCCTTCCCACACAAGTGGCCTTGGAGATTCCCTTGCTCCCACTCTTAATCCCCAGAGAGTAGATACCCTCATTAGAGTTCATGCAGTCCTTGTCGCCTGACTTGGAGACCCAGGAGGATGAGGAGCCTTTTGGTTTTCTCCTCTGGAGCTTCCGCAGACCTTCTAGGATATGGCTCTCTTTCCTCCTCGTGGGGAGCTGCTCCTCCAGGGGGGCGCAGATGTTCCCGGGGGCCGAGGAACCCAGGCTCAACCTCTGATCCCATGTCAGAGAGGACTGCAGGAGAAATACAGAAAGACAGAGGTTATTACAAAACTCAGAGAGGACAGTGGGAGATTGAGAGACAGACACACAGACACGTCATTTGAAAATTCAGGTAATTGAGCTGTGCAACAGCAAGCCGAGCATGAATATAAGGGTGGTCAAGCAGCTTTAGTACTTCTCAGAGGATTTGTGACCATGGCCCACTCTCATTCTCTACAACAGAGTTGGTTGTGGAGTCATATCATTACTTTGTTAAGCTGTTACTCAGTCTGCAATTTGTTTTACTCCCTTTCAAATGGTCTAATGGAGATACTAAGTACTTTGGGTTATGGCTCAAGCTAAATATTTAATGCATTGATAAAAAAAAACACTAAAACGATGAAATAACACATATGGAATCCTGTAGTAACCAAAAAAGTGTTAAGCAAAATATATTTTATATTTGAGATTCTTCAAAGCATCCACCCTTTTCCTCGATGAAAGCTTTGCACCAGCTTCATGAGGTAGTCACCTGGAATGCATTTCAATTAACAGGTGTGTCTATTTAAAAAGTTAATTTGTGGAATTTCTTTCTGTCACGGTTTGGGATGAGTCGGACTGCAGAGTGAAGGAAAAGCAGCCAATAAGTGCTCAGCATATGTGGGAACTCCTTCAAGACTATTAAAAATGCATTCCAGGTGAAGCTGGTGGAGAGAATGCCAAGAGTGTGCAAAGCTGTCATAAAGGCAAAGGGTGGCTACTTTCTAGAATCTAAAATCAAAAATATATTTTGATTTGTTTAACACTTTTTTGGTTACTACATGATTCCATGTGTTATTTCATAGTTTTGATGTCTTCACTATGTAGAAAATAGTAAAAATAAAGAAAACCCTTGTATGAGTAGGTGATCTAAAACCTTTGACCGGTAGTGTTCAGCTATGTGTTACTTAAAACATTTTTTAAGCTGATTGAAACCCCACATTGATAAAGTTCATAAGTGAGAGAGACAGAGAAAGAAAAATAGAGACAGAGACCGACACACACAGAGAGACAGAGTGAGGAGAGGTTGGTCTGGTCATCGTACCATTTTCCCACAGGAGCGTCCGTCGTTCCAGGTATAGGAGCCACTGGAGTATTCACTGCAGGCGCTAGACAGGGACAGCTCACTGCTGCTACAGCTGCTGCGTGGGTAGACTGGCGCTTGCACAGTCAGACTCAGCTGGCTCAGACACTTGGCCACAGGAAGTCCCGCCTTTCCGTTCAGTTGGACATCCTGCAGGACGGATTCCAAAGACACCATTAGTCATGATTTAGTGCCACATACATTCATGAGTCTGGATAAAGGGGATTAAGGTAGAGAATGTAGAGACAATTATGAGAGATGATGGAAAATGCTACAAAAACACTCTGATTAACAAGCCATATTTCAGCTTTTCAGTCTAGAAGCTATAGAGTTGGGTTTGGACCCGTACAGCGTGTTATATTGTATTTTAACTGAAAGGCTTTCCCCATCACGCTCCAGTGTTTGTGTCTTGAGTGGCTTCAAATCTAGTCTGGGACACAGACACAGGGCTGATGCCAGGGTAGGAGCATGGTTTGGGTTAGGAGCTAGGGGTGACAGCTGATGGGCTCCGGTGAAAGCTTATTACCCAGGGAGATAAGGGAACAGCTGGAGGACAGGTGGCAGGGGTGAACGGGGGTGAGCGGGTTGGCGAGTGTCTCAGAGAGCTTCACAGGATCATATGAGATGGTAATGATGTCAGAAGGTAAGAATATGGCCGGGAATCTATGACTATGCAATATTGAATCACTGGTGCATTTTACAAGACTATCCAAACACACACCGCTTTTTCCTTTGTACATTAAAAAACGGTCTATTTTGCATACCTGTTGACTGTTTTAAGTTAGACTACCAGTGGCTGATATTTTTTGTGTGAGACATTCTGGGGTTTTCAGTATTCTTGTAAAGTGTTACGATAGCTACTGCTTCAAACTCTATAATTAGCCAGTGAGATGCAAATGATCCATCATACTTTCAGAAGCAATCTCCCCAACAGATGTTTTCTGCATCAGTCCTATTCCACAATTCTGTCCAAACAAATGTCGATTCAGAATTCTAATCAACTGTTCAGTCAGAGAGATAATAGGAAGCGAACTAATTGGCCCAGGAAATCTGTATATCACATTTTCGCGGCTTCTTTCCCCAAACTCATTATCTTGTCGCAAACACATAAATACATTATCAGATTTCAACATTATTACACTATCAATGTTTCACTTAATTTTTTGCCACATTTCTATACTATATATGAAGGTTTATCAGGGTGGGTCCTTACGGAGAAAAAGGACACAAGACCAGAGTGAATTCATTTTATGACCTTAATACATAATGTATAACATGACTAATCTACTACACTATCCCGCAGACTCCTTTTTACTGAAGACGAGCCTCAATCGATGGTCCTCTGGTAATATGACAAGGATTTATACCTTTAAGAATGTGATACTGCCAACTCGGCTTGCCGAGAACAGCAGATCAAATCCCAAAATAGTTAGATCTGGTATTTTAATCCTCCCTGATGATTTCTCTGGGCTATACGTCAGTTATGATGCCTGGACAATACATATGGGTGAGGCTGGGAGGAAAAGAACATGCCATTGGTTTGTTTTCCATCAATCGTACATGAGGTGGAGAGTCAGTGTTCCTGGATAGCAGGAAGCTTTTGCTCCTCTCCGGCTCCAGGAGGAGATCAGAGGCAGACAAATCCATGATCCGAGAGTGGAGTTTCTGAAAGGACAAGGAAGGACAAGGTCTTACTGAATGTCTCTACTACATACAGAAATATATCAACTACATAGAGGCATTTAACACATTCAACTGAACAGAATAATGTGACAAACAACTATTATATTGCATGCTATTTTGCATTTCATATTGGTGTTCTGTATCAATCAAATCTTTCCAGTAGTAGATTAATGAATATACAATAGAAAGTCTACCATCAAATATTAATAATTTTCATTCAAATCTCACAACGAAAACCCTAAAAAAAATCTCATTTGAGCAGGTCTCAAAAAGGCTTTGGTTCAGCCGTACTTTCCCAGGGCTTGAAAGTAAACCTCTTTCTCCCTCCACTGAGATCTATGCAGGGCACTCTTCAATAGTATTAGAATCAATGCCATTAATGTCATCTGTTAAGAATAATTCATGTGAATGGGAAATAATTGCATTGGGGAGCGAGGGATTCCTTCGATTTTTGTATTCATATTCAAACAGTATTTTGCGATCCATTATTTTCGTTGGTTTCCGTTCACAGGGGAAGGATACAAAACCAACTACATTTTCATATATTAATCCTCCAACCTAATTACTGCCCAGTTCCCTGTGCTCGGATCTACTTAACGGCAAACGTGCTGCAACAAAACACTCCATTTATGCCACATTCCCCTCGAAAGGCAACTTTAATACTCGTTGTGTGAGGATATTTTCTGCTGCGCTCATATCTATTTTAATTTCTCCATCTCGATAATGAAATACAATTGCCAGATTCATGTACACTGCACTAACTTTCCTTCCCGTGCTGTGTACGCCCACTCTAGATGAACATAACCGCCAGAAGAATTTCACGCTGCCGGCGTTGCAGCGATGAGATTCACCTCGTGGAACTTTTAGTGTATAGTATATTAGCTTAAATCCATCTATAGTCTTCCTTCAGTGTCCTCCACAATTAATCCCAATCATTTGAAAGTTATGAAAAGGATTATTTGCATGACATCATTAGTTGGAGATGCGGGCGATATCCCACAATGTACCTTTAACATAAATAAAGTATATCTGAATAAAAAAGACAGGGAGAGAGTATACAATATGACAGGCCTAACCTAAAATGTGTTTACTCCATTTCTTAGTACAACAATAGAAATGTAATTTCTACCTCACATCATCTCTGTTCTACTACTCAGACTACCCAGATGGCTCCTTGAGTATAAAGCTACTCCTCTACTAAATCACAGAGGACACATGTTTATTAAACAATAGTTTCACACCTCGTAAACTCCCTGCTACACAGCTGTGTCATTCAGGAAGCACTGATCTCAAACTCCTTGCCCAAGGCCAAACCATAGTATCACATTATCCATTATTTCATACAAACATCCATGTTGCCACCTGTTTAAGTGTGAGATTCCGATGCAAGATTTTGCCATTCTAAAGTTTGTATGTGCTATCTACCGTTACACTGAGTAACAGGGACAGAGCTACAGTAAGGAGGTGACCTTCTGAAAATAGCCTTTGGAATGAAGACACCGGCTCACTACTGATCCAACAAAGAAACAGAGAGACAGACAATAAGTCGAAAAGCTTGTAATAAAATCAGTCTCAGTGCTAGTGATCAACACACCGGCCGAGCCCTGGGGTCCTGGAGGCTTCAAGCTAACAAGCCTTCCTGCAAACGCAGTGTGAAAGCCATAGAGTTAGATACACTATTGCATTGTATTTATATCTATGGTGGAAACCATATTCCTGGAAGCCATATTCATTTTACTTGGGATGACAGCCCCTTGTAACCAGTTTTCTTTTTAATCTCCAAGAAAAAATGTATTCATGATGAGAGGGATAACAATCCTAGTCCTTTGTTTCATAAACCCAGCCTTGGGCATTGACAATGGCCACTTGAACATTGTGTTCAAAAACATCCATGGACTACTGTCAGAGGATCAATAGTCCCAATCTCACTGAAAGCAACTAACCAAAGCCACCGGAAAGATACCTATACTGCCTTACCAAGCAAAAAGGCAGTAACTGCTCACAGCGTGGAACTGAGAAAGATTGCTTTTATTTACCTTGGTTTCACAGTAACTTTATGCTGTTACTGCTAACATGACCCCCATTTTCTCCAAAACCCAACAGAGGCAGAATACTTGTCCACATGATTAAGCATGTGTTTAATGTAGCAAAAATTACATTAACTAATTTTCGACCAAATGAGAGGTTACTGCCTTTTTGCTTGGTAGGGCAGTATAGACCTCCCAGGTATCTACAGGTCTATTTCTTTATGAGACTCAATATGTTATGTAACATTTGTGATGACTGCTGCACTGCTGTAATACAAGTCATGCAATGTGAAGTGAGGCTTTAGTAGTAGAACACCAGCTAATACATGTATCTTCAACATATGCTGTCCCTTAGGCTAAAGAAACACTTCCAAGGACATACAAGCACATTTGTTTTGGTTGACTTGACATCGAATCTCAATGCATCGCATTCGTATCGATCAAGTTTGAAAAGCTGCAAAGGCTTGCTTGTGTGTGAGCCACCCTCTGCGAAACACAGAGAATGGATAGAAATAGTTCCAAGGTAATTGTAGATGCATTTATATGTGCAAATTAGAGCAAATTGGAACTAGTTTAAGGGAACATGGATGTAAACTGGAGATCTGAATTAAATCACATTTAGATGATCCCTTTATCTCCCTAGAGTGCCAAATTAATCCTCCCACTTGTTTTTCTTTCCGTAATCTCAGCCCCATTTAGACTGAGTTTAAGGGGACTCTATCCTGCAGACCATTTAAAAGATGATAGGCTATAATGGCAACATTCCAATGGATTAAATCATATTGATTTCCAATGGGTTTTTGTAAATGTAATTGGTTTGTATTTTGATGTGCATGTGTTTGTGTGGGTTGTTTCTTTTAACCTTGTGGGGATCTACAATCCCATTAAGTTCCCACAAGGATAGTAAAACGAGGAAAATTCTCCCTAGTGGGGACATTACCCATGTCCCAATGAGGACAAAGGTTATTTTAAGCTTAGGTTTAGAGTTAGGGTTACAATTAGGGTAAGGGTTAAGGGAAAATAGGATTCTGAATGGAAATACATTTTATGTCTCCATGAGGTTAGAAGAATAAAAACTGTGTTTGTGTGTGAAATTTCAATTGAGTTGAAATTGCTCGACCCATCGTGCAGTGTTGTATATCTGCAGCAACTGGAGAAAACATTGTTTAATTGTTTAAATTAATATACTCAATTTTGACAGTATATATTTTATTTTCATAAATGATGACCGTGTAATGCTCTCATTACATCTTGTCTTGTTCTCTAGTACTGTACAGCATATTGTTTGCTAGCAGGGACCTGGAGGGACATGGCATCAATACTCTTTCACAGCAGATAGGCTAGGTTGACTATTTTCTGGAAATTCTGAACCTTGAGGTCATCTCGGTGGAATGCTCCATATTTTATAACTTGGCCGAAGTCAATTTGGTCCAGAGTGGTCGTGATCGATGGGGATGTGGAAAAGGATTAGACGCAATGTGCTCTCTTGTTCTCCATTGTGAGTTAACTTATGAAAAATAGAAATAATGATAGAGCTGTTTAAACTGGATTAAATGGGAATGAAGTACAGTACATAAACAGCATGTTGAGCCTCGAATCAATTTGATTTAATAATTATTTTGCACAGTTCATGCGCATTTGATGCTTAATAGTTTTAAATTAGTTTGTTAGGCATAATCAAATGTTTATATAAAATATATTCCTGTTTATTGCTTACACATTTATGCAAAGACTTAAAAATGTAGAATTAAAGGTAAGTGACAGTAATTAAATGAAAAGGTTTTAAAACACATTCTGCTTATTTGTAGTTGAATATGAATATCATATTCATATCATGTACATAACTGTGAATTAACGGAGGCAAAATATACCTACTGCAGCTTGTTCTAAACCAAGTATTTTCTTGAATACTGCTTAACTTGCCATTATGACCTAAAGTTTATATGTAGATGAGAATTCTTCCCCTGTAGCTGACTCAGTCCAGGTTGTCCTTTACAGTGGACTTAACATGCCAGATGGCATCTCTCTCACCATAAAGCCCGTAATAGAAATGTAGTCCTCTCTGAAGCCATATCGCTCCTCTCCAGGGTATAGGCTGTCCACACAGGGGGATGGGAGTGGTTGAGTGTCAGGAGAAGAGAAGGGGGGCTGATGTTATCGTAGGGGTGCAGGATTACACCTCCTCAGCACAGTCATCAATGATTCAGTCAATAGTGTCACAAGGTCTCTGATGGGGAGGGGTGGGGAGAGGGAGAGGGGACATGGGGGCGGACAGCTCCCCCATCTCTGTGTCTCTTAGGGCTAACCTCACTGTACCCGACCGCGTGGAAGTGTGATCTAGCCAAGGACGGAGGCACACTGAGGGAGCTCACCTTCTCTGTTACTACCTTCCTTATCTACGTTTGATTCTGCACTCAAGGCTTGGTCTTCCCTTAGTCAGAGGATACAGGTAACGTATATTGCAGAGAATTGGCTAAGCTAAGACAAAACATGGCTCTCGTACTCCACTGAGAAATTAACCAGAATAGGAATACTGTGCAGGCAGTCCAGTTAACAACTCCAGCAAAGGCAACACTTTGAATGGAACCATAGTGCAACAGCCCATCAAAATTCAGAAGGCAAAAATGACTGAATGGTACTGCGTAGCTACTAGGTCCTGCCGGAGGGGCCTGGGAAGTTTCCACGGCAACCAGGACCTACTTTTACGGATAATTGACAACTCAATTACCACTCGCCTGTCACTTTTGATAAGGCTGTATAAGTGGAAGGAGGGAATTATTATTCGCTACTTACACACCTTACTAAACACCTGGCCGAACTGCAGCAAACAGAGCTTTGCAGCGTGTGAAATGCCACATTACATGAGGTGACAGCAGGTCAAGCATATTCCCAGTATTCCTAATCACAATTTCAATAGAGAGCAGTGATTCGTTATCAGGGAAATTCAAGATGGCCCCAGGGGCCAACAACACATTTAATTACCGACTCCCAGAACAGTAGAAATGAAATGCCAATGCGGGTGATAAAAAAACGGCCAAACACCTGCCACCCTCTGACTGAAAGGAAATATTAATATGTTCTACTGTCACTAATTACTATTTTATGGTAGGTTATGGTATAAAGGTAATTCATGCAAACCACTAACTTGCCTAGTTAAATAAAGGTTAAATAAAAAATAAAAATAAATATGAATAAAAAGAGAAGGTTACCTGCAGCCATTTTAGAGGGCAAAATATTTGGCTACTTCAAGAGAAATGATCCACAATAACTAGCAGGGGAACTGATTTCAACCCATGTTTTAATTGACTCAATCAATCAATCATATACTCTTCGTTCAGCACTTCTATTACTAGTCGTCGTTGTCACAGCCACCTTTATAGAGAAACTAATCCCAGAAATAGAAACAAGGTTTACAACCTGAAACATATCGACAAAACCACGACCACGAAAGAATCACGAGCTTTTCAATAAAATGAATGACCGTTTGAGGAATCCATGTAAAAATAGAAAAGAGCATCCTATAACGTATGATTTAGCTATCGCTTACACAAGTGTCAATTATTTTCTTGTTGTTTAATGCGCTGGCAGACATCGGTTGGACATTAAGTTGGACATAAATCTTTAAAATCTCTCCGCCTCCTTCACAATAAAATCTCACTTCCTCACCGCTGAAAGAAATGTCTTGCTACAAATCCTCATACTCCCTCGTGAAAAGCCATTTCTGTCCCAAATGGTACCCTATTTTCTAAATAGTGCACTTCTTTTGACCAGAGCGCTATGGGTTCTGGTAAAAAAAAGTAGTGCACTATATAGGGAATAGGATACCATTTGGGGCAGAGACAGAGGCTCCTGCTACACAAGCAAATAGATTTACGGTATATTGCTCTCGTCAATGTCTTGTTGATCATGTTGTATACTGAACACAAATGCTCTACTGAACAGACTGAATATGCAAACATTTACTCTTGTAGGATATAACCAGAACATACATATTGGTTTATTAAATCTAAATATGATTAAATAGTTACAAACAGATAATAAACAATTACACATTTCACTTTAACTACGCCCTGGTTTAGTTGGGACAAAAATAGTGCATCCACAGCTTGGCTCAATCTGTTGGGACGACGAAAATGCCTCCCTCCCAGCCAAAATTGCACCCTTCACTGGACAATGTGGACTGTGACTTTCAATTATCCATATGTCCATATCAGTTGCTAGCAGAGGGCGACTGACGGAGGGCATACTCTCTCCTGAACTTGAGGTAGATAAAGGATTGTCGTCAGCTCGCTTTGCAATTCTCATTTATAATCCTTTCGAATTTTGTCAACACCTGAACAAACCGTGATGGTCTATTGATCGAAACATTGCTTAAACGAGATCCATTAAAATGGTTTGTGGACTATTCAACAATACCAGTGTGCTGGAGGCTGATTTTGTCAACAATAAAAGTTATTCTTCAACTATAACTTTCTTTGTTTCTGTAGCTGGATGGGTTGACTTGCATAGTACCTGCACTCAGCTCTCCCCTGAGCACCTCTCATCCATCCTTTCTGAGCCACATGTTCTCATTAAGACCAGTAGGAGTCCATTATCCGTTTGTGCCCTCTATAGGCCTCCTGTACCCCCCATCCCCCCTGAGCTCCCTCTCACACCCCACATCTCCCTCCTTTACCCTGTGGTAGTCTGAGAGCCTCCACCCTCCACTCTGAGAGGAGGTAAGGTAACGAGAGCTGGACGGCCATAGCTGCAAATCAGATTAAGGAAAATCCATGCGGCCATTTTATAGCAGACATGGTTGTCAATATTTCTCTCTCTGTCTCTCTGCAGTGACTGGAGTAAATGATTTCTGAGTTACAGTAAGTGTGCATTCCTACCCACGGCAGAATACATACACATACGCGCGCACACACACATACCCTCCCCTCTCTCTAGCATCTATGTCTGTGTTACGTGCCACAAGGTCTGGTGCGCTAGAGGTAATTTAGTTGAGAGGTTTACCGTCCCCCGAGAGAAGCCAGGATGGATGACGCGAGTCTCGGTACTTTCTCAAATGATCTTGTCTGAGCCCCGCAGCTCCGTGGAGGCTGGATGGTTCATGAGCACATAGTTTTTTAGCAATGATGATATCACAGACCCTGGACTCAGGATCACATCGCCATCACAAAAAGATGGATGATCTAATATCGCTGCTCTTCAGAAGTTTGAAGTGAGCAAATATGCTACTGGAACAGTTGTCCTTACACCCACACTGTTGCCTTCAACAATATTGAATACAAGAAACTAATAGCAGTGAAATGCTATTTCAACTCCATCAGTCAGGCACCCCTGAGTAATGGTCAATAGTTGCTCTGTGAGGTTCTATCGTGGTTCTGGGACAATGAGGTGCTATAGTGGTTCTGGGGTAATGAAGTTCTATTGTGGTTCTGGGACAATGAGGTGCTATAGTGGTTCTGGGGTAATGAAGTTTTATCGTGGTTCTGGGACAATGAGGTGCTATAGTGGTTCTGGGGTTATGAAGTTCTATATGGTTCTGGGACAATGTGGTTCTATATTACTTCTGGGACAATTAGGTTTTTATAGTGGTTCTGGGACAATGAGGTTTTATAGTGGTTCTGGTAGAATGATGTTCTATTGTGGTTCTGGGACAATGATGTTCTATTGTGGTTCTGGGACAATGAGGTTCTACAGTGGTCCCGGGAAAATGAGGTTCTATAGTGGTTCCGGGACAATGAGGTTCTATAGTGGTTCTGGGACAATGAGGTTTTATAATGGTTCTGGGACAATAAGGTTCTATAGTATTTCTGGGACTAGATGAGTGGACAGGTCCCTACCTGCAGGAGCAGGTCTGATGCGGGTCGGACTCGCTGTTGGAAGAGGACACTCATGGTCCGGTTTTGTTGCTCCAGGTCAAACACTCTGGTCCTCAACTTCAGACACTCCTCCCTCAGATCCTGCATGGGGAAGAACAACAGAGAGAGCGTTATTACAGACAGAGGTGAGAACTTCTAGTGATGTATGACTGTCCTAATATGGACACCATAAAAGTTGATTAGTTAGCACGAGATAATGAGAAGTGTCAACAACAAAAAAAGTGAATGATAAGATTAAGTTTTGAGCTACTGTATTGCATACATGTCTAACAACATCATTGGATCTAATAATAGTATAATTCTGAGACATTTTGATAACACAGTTGCTATGGAAACCAGACTCCTACCTTTTGGGTGAGTAGTGCCTGCACAACTTGATTGGCGACCTAAAACAGAGTGAAAAAAAGAAACAAGAATTATCCAAACGTTTCATGCAAGCTGTTTAGTGACTGACCATAATATGGTGGCTGTTATGGGTGAGAAAGATGAGCGAGAAAGAAAGAAAGAAAGAGTCTCCAGTTGACCCACGACCTCAACTCTAAACTGCCCCTGCCCTGTGCATGCCGACGCTGCACTCTCTCACTTCCTTCAATTCCTCCAACGACATTTAACACACAAGTTCCTCCGACCGCTTATCAAAATGATTACAGGCTTTAGTGAACATGATGTCCCAATACATTACAGCATTGTCACCCCGTCTGCCTTCCCTTGGAGGAGTGTGTTGATTCCTAAGGGGTCCAATCATCATAAATCTGACGCAGGGTGGCAGAGAAGGCCAGTAGCGGCCCGGCGAAGCAGAACAGATTGGAGCCAGACGGGCTGCATGTCTTCATGATGTTTAATTGTCTTCTGTTGATCCTGTATTGACAGCAGTGTCAGGGCTGATATAGTGGCTTGGAGAGTAGGGGTTGTGTCCTGAATGGCACCCTATCCCTTATATACTGCACTACTTGACCCTATGGGCCCTGCTCAAAAGTAGCGCACTATACAGGGAATAGGGTGTCATTTGCGACATAGCGGGCAGTCGGAGAGAAGAAGTGGCGGGCTAAAGTACTGTTGTGCCTGGGCTTTGCCCGCAGAGTGCCTCACACCCCTACCACTCTTCCGAGTTTAGACCACAAAGCCCCATCGACTCCGACTCTGATTACAGCCCATTGATTGCTCGTTAATTCACTGTAACCACGCACTGGTTTTTTCTCAGAGGTGTCCTCTCTCCCGCTGTTGAATAAGGGGAGATGGAGTAAATATGACGAAGTGATGGAGCCCTGTGGGGGTTGATACAGAGCTGCTCCTGTAAAACTGAAGGGCACTAATTCAAAGAATATTTCATGATCTTCAAGTTACAATCTAAATTACAACAACTGATAAATAAAACAACTATTTAAGGTTTTATAGAGCATTCATAGTTCAAGTCATACTACATGAAGTGCGGCATAACAGTCCCTTACATCTGATGCATTGCCAAATGTGGCATAACTCCTTTTACCAGCCTTTCAATAGCATGACATTTGCACGTTTACTAAGTGGGAAGAAAATAAATATATTAAAAAAATATCATTTTAACAACTAACATGAGTGGCCAGCCCAAATAGCATACCAAACAACCACCCCTCTGCCCATGTAGAGATAATAATCCACAATCTTTTTATTTAAAAAATGTATCATTACTAAACAAGCCCAGCGTTCTCTACAGTTTCCAAATGCCCTGAGCCCATCGGCAGAGTTGTTAGAGCTGTGGAGATTTCCGCATCACAACATGCTCATTAGTGAGCTAGCTCTCGTCTTGAGCGACTACAGAGGGCAACACAACACCAGACCAGACAACAGAGCAGCACAGCCCTGGCTTTTTGAGGTCAGGGAAGTGGAAAAGGGATTTGGTCTGGGCCCACCCCAGGCATTAGCCTCCAAGGCTGCAGCACGGTGAGGAGTTTCATACAGTATGCTTGGAGCATTGCAAAGCAATTGCATGCCATGGTTGGACTGTTAAAAACACAGCTAAAGTATTGTTAACTCTCCTTTTATCTCTCTATCCCTTTCTCCCTCTTTCTTTATCCTTTTCTTTCATTCTCTCGCTTTCTCTGTCCCACCGTCAATCTACGTTTCCCCCCCTCCCCACCCCCCACTCCCTCTGGCACCAGAGCCCAGATCTCAGGTCATATGAGCCCCAGTAGCTGGCACCACCGTGTATTAGACCAGTCTGTCCCTTCTGGCACCCGTGGGCCTCCAGCCTTCCCTCAGGGTGACTCAGCGTGCGGTCCTAGCCGACAAGCTCATTAATTGTTGTCATCCGGCTCCCTCAGGCCACCATTTACCCAGCTTCTCCCACAACACAGTTCGCCTTCGGAACGCCAAGTACCTCTCTTCCTCCATAATCACATTTCCTTTTGGAGAGGAATTACTTTGGAATTGCATTGATGGAATTTGAGAGCATGAAAATTGTGCATTGAGAAAAATCTCAAAGGAAGTCGGTAAAGTTAGAGAAAGATACTAGAAAATAGTGCAGTAATTGTAACCTGTTTGATCAGTACTATCCGTAAGATCTTAAAGAAAGTCGCTAAAGTTAAATAGAAAAGAATACAACTCATAATAAGTCACGGAATAGGAAAGAATAGGGAAGAAATAACACTTGTTCTTGAGATGTAGGCTATCATTAGTGTGGTGAAAAATAGAATTCCCTCACTGAGGTTGAGGGCTGGGTGAATAGAGTGAGGCGTGGACTACTCACCTCATCCAGACAGTGCTCATACTGCTCCCTCTGGCTCTCATTCTCCATGACCAATGCTGAGTTTTCCTCCTGTACAGCGAAATAAAACACACTTAGTGATAACTGAAATCCACTGAGAGCTTGTCGTTAAAAGCAAGTTTGTATGCATCAGATTGGTTTATGAGTCATTTACCAAACAGTAATGAAGGAAGAGTTAAAGTAATTCAAGTAGTATATAAAGAAATACCAAGCGGTGCCTACTAGTCAATTTAAAACAATCACAGGTGGTTATAGAACAATCAACATGTAATTATCTACCCTGATTGACATACACTGAACCAAAATGTAAATGCAAAATGCAACAATTTCAAAGATTTTACTGAGTTACAGTCCACATAAGGCAATCAGTTAATTGAAAAACATTCATTAGGCCCTAATCTATGGGTTTCACGTGACTGGGAATACAGATACGCATCTGTTGGTCACAGATACCTTAAAAAGAAAGATCAGAAAACCAGTCAGTACTGTATCTGTTGTGACCACCATTTTCCTCTTGATGAGCGATAAAGCTCCTTCGCATAGAGTTGATCAGGCTGTTGATTATGGCCTGTTGAATGTTGTCCCACTCCTCTTCAATGGCTGTGCGAAGTTGCTGGGTATTGGCGGGAACTGGAACACGCTGTCGTACACGTTGATCCAGAGCATCCCAAACATGCCCAAACATGCTCAAACATGCTCAACGGGTGACATGTCTGTTGAGTATGCAGGCCATGGAAGAACTGGGACATTTTCAGTTGTACAGATCCTTGCAACATGGGGCCATGCATTATCATGCTGAAACAGGAGGTGAAGGCGGCGGATGAATGGCACGACAATGGGCCTCAGGATCTCGTCACGGTTGCTCTGTGCATTCAAATTGCCATCGATAAAATGCAATTGTCCTCGTTGTCCGTAGCTTATGCCTGACCACACCCTAACCCCACCACCACCATGGGGCACTCTGTTCACAACATTGACATCAGCAAACCGCTCGCCCACACAAGTGGTCTGCAGATGTAAAGCCGGTTGGACAAACTGCAAAATTCTCTAAAGCGAAGTTGGAGGCGGCTTATGGTAGAGAAATGAATATTCAATTCTCTGGCAACAGCTCTGGTGGACATTCCCGCAGTCAGCATGCCAATTGCACGCTCCCTCAAATCTTGAGACTTCTATGGCATTGTGTTGTGTGACAAAACTGCACATTTTAGAGTGGCCTTTTATTGTCCCAAGCACAAGGTGCACCTGTGCAATGATAATGCTGTTTAATCAGCTTCTTGATATGCCACACCTGTCAGGTGGATGGATTATCTTGGCAAAGGAGAAATGCTCACTAACAGGCATGTAAACTAATTTGTGCATTTGAGAGAAATAAGCTTTTTGTGTGTATGGAAAATATCTGGGATCTTTTATTTCAGCTCATGAAACATTGGACCAACACTTTACATGTTGCATTTATATTTTTGTTCAGTGTAGATGTGAAATGATACTGAATATGTGGCCAATGAAAATAATGCCGAAGGTATTTGTAGTCTCTCCATTCTGTTTTCATATGAAAAACTATTGATGCAACAAATCATATCTGTGTTTTGTAGCACAAGACTACACTGCCAGAGAACAAGATAAAAACAAGAGAGGATTCGCCGGAGGTGGAAAAGGTCAGGTGTCAACCATAAGACCGGGGCAAACTAATAAAAACCTGCAGAAGTATTTCGCAATGAAAGGTCAAGGGGATGGAAGTTATGGTCCTGAACTTTAAAAGGTACAAGTAAGAAGTTAGGTAGAATGGGCTAGAAAGGGCTAATGTGAATATGTCCTTGTTTTAGGGGGGGGGGGGGTGAATATTGCTTCACCTTTTAATCGAGAGGGGCTATTGATCTCCTCTGTTTCTAGTTTGTCAAATGGGCCGGGCAGGCCATATTAGAAGCTGTCAACATTCGCTCCGGCTAGCTCGCCTAACTCGCCACATGCCCTTTAGTACAAACAGCCAGCCTTTGATTAAAACCCAGGCTAAATAATTCCACCTAACATATTCCACTGCCTTAATCGAAATGGCACAGGGCTATAACAAATTAGCAACTTTGAGATGTACATGAAAAGCCCTTTACACATTTTTTTTCTTGTATTATTACTTATTAATATTAGTAAAGTAACAGCTCCTAGTGAAAGTAAATATTTACCCAAAGGTTGCATATAAGTGTTACGCTCTGACCTAGGTGTCACGTCCTGACCAGTAAAGGGGTCATTTTGTTATTGTAGTTGGTCAGGACGTGGCAGGAGTGCGTTTGTTTTGTGTTGTTGGGTTTTTGGGTACTGTTCTATGTCATGTATTTCTATGTTTCTATTTCTAGATAGTCTATTTCTATGTTCAGGGTTTTGGTTTGGCCTTCAATTGGAGGCAGCTGTCCTTCGTTGACTTTAATTGGAGGCCATATTTAAGTAGGGGTTTTTGTCTTGTGTTTTGTGGGTGGTTGTTCCATGTATAGTCTTAGTACCGTACAGGACTGTTTTTCGTCGTTCTTTTGTTCAGTGTTCATTTCTTTAATAAATCAAGAAGATGATTCACATCCCTGCTGCAGTTTGGTCCGATCATTACGACGCTTATGACACTAGGAGAGCTGTGTTTTCTCTGTTTAGTTAGGTCAGGGTGTGATAGGTGGGTGGGCATTCTATGTTTTGTTTTCTATGTTTTGGCCGGGTAAGGTTTCCAATCAGAGGCAGCTGTCTATTGTTGTCTCTGATTGGGAGCAATACTTAGGCAGCCTGTTTTTCCCTGTGTTTTCGTGGGATCTTGTTTTTGTGCAGCTGTGTGTGAGCAGCCCCAGAACGTCACGTTTGTTTCAGTTTCACCTGTTTATTGTTTTGTTCCAGTTCACAAATAAAATATGTGGAACTACCGGCACGCTGCGCCTTGGCTAATTTATGACGGTGAATACGAAGACAGCACTCGACAATAAGCATGTTTTCTGATGTTCTTATCATATTCTTTGTGTTGGTAGTAACAGGTTGAATCATATTTCTCTATGGAACAAGGGGTCGGAGAAAGGAGAAGTGACGTGCTGTATTGACAATATTGTTGATTTGGGAATATGTGGAAAAATATGTTTTCTTCCATCAAACTGAGCCTATCAGTACCTGATAAACACACATTAAAAAGCATCCATGATGAATGCTGAACATTTTCTGCTTGCATTAAAAGCATTTGAAATACTTTCGTTATAGTGCTCATTTGCCATCTTGTATTGCACAACATCATGGAGAATGTCTGACATTGCAGACATAATCTAACAATACAAATATTATTTGAACCTGGGAGGAAAAAAAGTAGCCTAGTTGAAAAATAATATTTTGTACAGCCACAGTGCATAATCAATATTACTGTGAATGAATGCAGTGCTCGGCTGCGATGCGTTATCAACAAATGCTAAACTAAATAAATGTCCCATGTCAGAAAAAAAATGTTCAGGATGATTGATTGATTGATTGATTGGGGATGAAAAGAGCAACTAAATCACATAATGAACATGTATTCATATTAGCACATCCTGTCAATGTATTGCTCCTACAGCTGCTACAATTAAAGCATAGCAACTACAACTGCTGTTGCCATAGATTTTGCAACAATTATGCATGCCATTATAAATGGCTTTTTATAGAATAGAATACATGCATGATCATCCAGGTAGTTTTCTCCTGCTGAGTTCCCATGATTAGAGAAGTGGTTTTCTAGAATCATGGATGTATTTTTCTTGTAAACTTCAATGGAAGGTAACTAGCTAGATAACAGAGTTATAGACAGCAGGAGTTTTTGCTTCTGGCTCACAGTAGGTTTGAATTGGGGTGAGGAGGGCGGAGAAGGGAGGAGGGATTGTATGGACAGGGCTAGAGCTGGCTGCACCACAGTCAGTTCTCACTCTGCCTGTAATTGAACAGGAGTTAGAGCCAGCCCTGCACTGAGACCAGAGTGCCAGCTGTCCTTCTGTGACGCCTGAACACCAGACCTCCTTTCCCTGGCACCCGGCTGCCAACTGTGCCAACCAAGCTGCATGGGCACAAAGCTGGGCAATGGGCATGCGCACTTGCTCAAATTGCAGACAGTCACCCAAGACCCAGTCACTTGCTTGCTCTGTCTTCCCATGGAGTCTCTACAACACTTACTTATGTGGAAAGCTAGAAGCTTTGAGAGTTGAGCTGGAATGGATGAGTTAGGTACAGGTATATAATTTGTAGCGGTAACTTGTATTCCATCCTATGTCCACTCGAGATTAATCCCAACTCATTTTGTCCTTCGACCAAATGTCTAATCAGTCAACGACGCTACTTCCATTAGCGTTTTTTTGGGTCCGTAAAAAAATATAAATTAGAGTAGCAGCACTAACTGATCATTCAAGCATCTGTGAAAAGAATCCCCGTTTTTTTCCCCCTCCAAGATGTTTTTTTTCAAAATGATTCAATCTAAGCACCATTTATAAAGGCATGGCATGCCCACCATTGGTAATGAACAATATCAGTTGGGCTGGGCTGGTGGTGGGGAAATAGAAATGGGCGCCCTTACTTAGTGTCACCACCGTTTACACATAACAAAGGCCAGTGATGTATTGCCTCGCCAATGTTTTAGCCGGTTCTCTTCCGGAGGAGCATCCATCACGGATGCAGCGGGATGGAAGAAAACGGCAAATAAATTTAGAATGTAGCTTTTTGGGGTAATACGGGACGCTTCCTCTGACAAATCACGAGACAGGCCAGCCATTATTTTCTTTGACTGCAGGGAAGATAACGTATACAGTGATAGAGGAGCCATAAAGCAACAAGCAATTACAATGCATTTTGTTGTAATTAGCCTTAACTGCAATTTCTGTCAGCGTGGAGTTAGTGTCACCGTTAATAATGTCTGTAGAACGTGCCGGTTTCTTGGGTCCTTTATTATCTCTGGCAGCGTTTTGTCATGTCTGAGCTGTCCATAGTGGCTGAGGAGAAGACCTGGGTTCAAGTAGTATTATTTGTTTTTTTTGAATACTTTCTCTGCATTTGATTGAGCTTGGTTGAGCTTGTCTGGCCGCAATGGGACCAATGGAGTATTCCCAAAAGTGCAAAACCAAACCCTTCCCATCGGGCACTCCGGTAGGGGCTCTATCATACGCTCAAAGTATTTGAACATTAGCCACAGACCCTCGCGGAATCAGCGAGGGCCACTTCGTAAATGAGTAGGTGGGTCTCTGAGCGTAATTCGATTAAGTCTTAATAGACTTAGCCCCTTTAATTGCCGAGGAGATCTGAAAGCCTGGTGTGTCAGTCTAGTGGGTATACTGTATGGTCGGAAACAATCAGAATCAGAAGGATTACTCAAAATGGATTTCTGACTCAACTGTTGCTAATGCTGAGAACAGAACACACAGTGGAACAGTGGAGGAGCGCTATGGAAATGAACAAAGACCGTTGTAAAGGCCCAAGTCCCAAAACTTGAGCCCTCTGTGGAGCGCTTTGCTCTTCAAACAGCAGAGCGCACAAGACTTTGATAAGACCATTATGCTCCAGACTGCAAACATAAGAAGGAGAGCCTGGTCGCGGAGGGAGAAGCGGACGAGGGAGGAGAAGAGAAGAGAGGCGGAGCCATGTTTTGAACTGTACCTCTAGGGTGCGCAGACGCTCCAGAAGGAGCTTTGTTTGGTCCTGAAACTCTTCTGCTCGGCTGACGCTGCCGATGTCTGGCAGCAAAGGCTCTCCAGAAGACGGCAGTGGGCTGCCACCGCTGCTGTTCTGCTCCAAGCTGTCACGCGTCTTCTGCACCTCCTCCGAGAGTTTATCCTGATAGACAGACAAGAGGAAAGAAAAAAAGAGAGAGAGAGAGAGAGAGAGAGAGAGAAGACGATGGAGAGAGAGAGCAAAAGAGAAATGGAGAGAAAGGCAGAGAGAGAGAGAGAAGACGATGGAGAGAGAGAGCAAAAGAGAAATGGAGAGAAAGGCAGAGAGAGAGAAGGAGAGAGCGAGAAAGAAGGAGAGAAAAAGAAACAGAAGGAGAGAGAACAGAGAGGAGAGAGAGAGAGGGAAAGAGAAAAAAAAAACACAATTCAACTCCAAAACATCCCCTAATCCCTAACCGCGTTTCACTTGTATTTCCAAAGAGTGGCAGTGACCTTGAGACCTCTCCGTCTTGTCTGCCGATAGAGGATACCACACCCCTCTTTCTCCCCCCCTTCACACCCTGCCTCAGTCTCCAGCTGTGACACTAATGCACAGAGGCGAAAATTAAAAGCGAACACAATAAAATGATGAGAAAGGCAGAGAGAGAGAGATATTCCCAGGCCCGCTGGGCATGGCTCACCAAGAGAGTCACAGACGAGACAGCATCCTGACATTGACTAGCTAATTAGGTACTGTACATTCAACACAGGATACAGAGTACTGGTAAAGGAGGATATGTCATGTGTCACCTATCAATTATTCTAAGTATTTTCACACTATCCTAGAAGTCAAGGAGGGATTTTCTTTCACTCTGATGTGACTATTGAAATAAATGACATCATGCTACTTTGGTCTTAAATCAGTACACCACCTTGTTTTGTATGTGATATTGAGACATATGAAAACCATAGCATAGGCTGTCGTTAAAACTAATATACTCTATTTACAACCAACACCATTTCCCTTACAATTTAATACAAAAACCCTACCAGTGGGGATTTATGATGGATTTCCTGTATCCAAAACAAAGTGATATGCCGATAATATGAAACGCTTAATCCTCACTGGACTAAACTGGGCATTTATCTTCATGCATTGAATGTGCTTTAATAAAACACACACACACACACACTGCTCCTGGGGTGATATAGTTGCCATGAATCCTAAATGTAGGTACATTTCAAAAGGAGAGATTGAGACACCTTTAAATACTCAACATGCATGCCTTATTCCGATTTGAGGTCACAGCCCTTTAATTTGCAACATCCATTTCACAAACACTCTTATCTCCATACTATTACAAATCTGATCAAGGACCAGAGAGGGATGAAACTACAGTTGAGCTGGGAGTTAGATGTCGTGTAAACCTCAACACATGCCTATAGCCAGCCAATGAACTTTGCAATGCAAGTAAATGGACTTTCCCCCCCAATTTTTCCCTTAAAATCTCACCAAAGCCTTTTGTTGTTATCGCCTGATGTACACCTGTGCACCTTTGTTCAATTTTTCATTCAAACCTTCTCTTCCCCCCTTGACAGTTAATTGTCAAGTCTGATGATAGGCTTTCACGGTAGCGAGACGGACGCAGACAGCCATGGCTGGAGACATTGATAGATGAGGTTGAGTCCTTGCTAGCGTCGCCATATCCAAATGCATCCAAATCAAGTCGTCCCTCCCTCCTGAACATGAATTGGAAATGCTGTCCTTGGCAACCACTAGCATTACGTTTGCTTTGAACTTTAAAGGACTATTCCAATCTTGGCTAAAACATGCCGGTGGTTCCCAATCTTGACTTTGTTTGATTATTTTGTTTTGCAGGCACTTTGAAACCAGGGTTGTATTCATTTGGACACTCTGTAGTAAAAAGTTTTAAGCATTTCTTATTGTACAAGTTCAGGCCGTCCCTGCCTGTTTGAGTGAGTATTCTTTCGTTTGGTGCATAATGAATATGACCCATATCTCTCCCCCAGTAATGGTACCATTAATTGAGAGCTTGTTCTTATTACCACAGCCCTGTTATGTCTGATTGAACATCTGGTCACAGTAGGTACAGTCATCTCGGTAACCTAACATATGTTTCTCTCCACATGTGTATGTTTGCTGCATCCATTCACACAAGTTAGAGCGAAATCAATCCCCCACTCTGGCACACGTTAGAGCGAAATCGATCCCCTCCACTGGCACACGTTGACAGATTCTAATTTCATGTTTAAGTAATCCACTCAGGTTGATTAATTCTGGGGCTGCTATTATTCTGTATAATACCCATCATTTGAATAACCACAGGGTATCTGACTATGTGGAAATATGGTCCACCGCTGAGAGAGTGGCTGCATCGCAAAAGGTACCCTATTCCTGTTATGCCTAGTGATATATACTCTATGGGCCCTGGTCAAAAATGGTGCTCTGTATAAGGAATAGGGGATTCAGCCATAGAGTTATACTCCCTATGTTAACCCACAATAAATCTAGCTAATGCATGTATTAGCCTTATTGAAATGTATACCGCCATACCTCCATTTCCCATTATGACGCTCATTTTTTACACTTGCTGCCTATTTTTTTTTATACATTACCATTTATGATCGGTTTCTAAAGGCATAGCATGCCCACCATACTAATGAATGGCTTTATCCTTTATAACGACGTAGCATATTCATCACTGAAGTTAAGAAGTCCGTGTAACGTTTTGCATTTGCACTTAGGGGAATTCGCTTAATTGATGTTAACACATTTGGAAATGAAAAAGTTGAAGCTAAATTACATTTTAAATGTGTTACTTCTTTAAATCAGCACAACAGTTTTCAGATGTGCTAACAAAATAGCAAAAAGGTTTTCTGATGATCAATTAGCCTTTTAAAATGATAAACTTGGATTAGCTATCAACATTCCTTTGGAACACAGGAGTGATGGTTGCTGATAATGGGCCTCTGTATGCCTACGTAGATATTCCATAAAAAAATCAGCTGTTTCCAGCTACAATAGTCATTTACAACATTAACAATGTCTACACTGTATTTCTGATCAATTTGATGTTACTTTAATGGACAAAAAATTTGCTTTTCTTTCAAAAACAAGGACATTTCTAAGTGAACCCAAACTTTTGAACGGTAATGTATATTTAAAATATATATATATATATATATATACAGTTGAAGTCGGAAGTTTACATACACTTTAGCCGAATACATTTAAACTCAGTTTTTCACAATTCCTGACATTTAATCCTAGTAATAATTCCCTGTTTTAGGTCAGTTAGGATCACCACTTTATTTTAAGAATGTGAAATGTCAGAATAATAGTAGAGAGAATGATTTATTTCATATTTTATTTCTTTCATCACATTCCCAGTGGGTCAGAAGTTTACATACACTTAATTAGTATTTGGTAGCATTGCCTTTAAATTGTTTAACTTGGGTTAAACATTTCGGAAGCCTTCTACAAGCTTCCCACAATAAGTTGGGTGAATTTTGGCCCATTCCTCCTGACAGAGCTGTTGTAACTGAGTCAGGTTTGTAGGCCTCCTTGCTCGCACACACTTTTTCAGTTCTGTCCACAAATTTTCAAAAGGATTGAGGTCAGGGCTTTGTGATGGTCACTCCAATACCTTGGCTTTGTTGTCCTTCAGCCATTTTGCCACAACTTTGGAAGTATGCTTGGGGTCATTGTCCATTTGGAAGACCCATTTGCGACCAAGCTTTAACTTCCTGACTGATGTCTTGAGATGTTGCTTCAATATATCCACATCATTTTACTGCCTCATGATGCCATCTATTTTGTGAAGTGCACCAGTCCTTCCTGCAGCAAAGCACCACCACAACATGATGCTGCCACCCCCATGCTTCACGGTTGGGATGGTGTTCTTCGGCTTGCAAACCTCCCCCTTTTTCCTCCAAACATAACGATGGTCATTATGGCCAAACAGTTATATTTTTGTTTCATCAGACCAGAGGACATTTCTCCAAAAAGTACGATCTTTGTCCCCATGTGCAGTTGCAAACCATAGTCTGGCTTTTTTATGGCGGTTTTGGAGCAGTGGCTTCTTCCTTGCTGAGCGGCCTTTCAGGTTATGTCGATATAGGACTTGTTTTACTGTGGATATAGATACTTTTGCACCTGTTTCCTCCAGCATCTTCACAAGGTCCCTTGCTGTTGCTCTGGGATTGATTTGCACTTTTCGCACCAAAGTACGTTAATCTCTAGGAGACAGAAAGCGTCTTCTTCCTGAGCAGTATGAAGGCTGCGTGGTCGCATGGTGTTTATACTTGCGTACTTATGTTCGTACAGATGAACGTGGTACCTTCAGGTGTTTGGAAAATGTTCCCAAGGATGAACCAGACTTGTGGAGGTCTAGAATGTTTTTTTCTGAGGTCTTGGCTGATTTCTTTTGATTTTCCCATGATGTCAAGCAAAGAGGCACTGAGTTTGGAGGTAGGCCTTGAAATACATCCACAGGTACACCTCCAATTGACTCAAATGATGTCAATTAGCCTATCAAAAGCTTCTAAAGCCATGACATCATTTCCTGGAATTTTCCAAGCTGTTTAAAGGCGCAGTCAACTTAGTGAATGTAATCTTCTGACCCACTGGAATTGTGATACAGTGAATTATAAGTGAAATAATCTGTCTGTAAACAATTGTTGGAAAAATTACTTGTGTCATGCACAAAGTATATGTCCTGACCGACATGCCAAAACTATCGTTTGTTAACAAGAAATGTGTGGAGTGGTTGAAAAATGAGTTTTAATGACTCCAACCTAAGTATATGTAAACTTCCGACTTCAACTGTATATATATATGGGGGAACGGTAAAGATTCAGACAATTACATTGATGGAAGCCACAATCTATCTGCGTATATATATATATATATATATATATATATATATATATATATATATATATATATATATATATATATATATGTATATATATATATATATATATATATATATATATATATATATATATATATATAATTATAAGGCCACTCCTAATTGATGGTGAATAACAACAACTTATCCTAATGCATGGTCTATGTGTTACCAAACAAAGCATTTCTCCTACACAAGCCTCTACGGTTAGGCTTTATAAAGAGCAGGAAGGAGAGCCCATGTTGGAGGAGTGCTAAGCAGTGCGGTGTTACCTTGTAGGCCTTCATGATGTCCACAGTGTCCACGGCTGTCTGCTCCAGCACCCCCTGGTTCTGCAGCAACGTCCGCACCGTCTCTTCCATCCTGCACATGCACGCACACACACAAACAGAGGGGGAAGAAGGGGGAGATTGGTTTAGGCCCAGCGACACAAGAGGGGACGGGTGGGTTTTGGATCGTACCCCAGTCCCTTTCCACTACAGTATGTGGTGCGCCACACGATGTGGTGCTGAATGGTTACATATGGCGCTGGGGAGGTTCACAAGGGCATCCACTGAAGCAGAGTACTGACTGACTGCCTCTGTCACAGTGCCTCTATGGGACTTGTGATACGGTTGTGCCTCAATTTTTGTGCCAAATAATGATTTCTCTCAATGCAAACCAGAGACTTTTACCCCACAGCCTACATCAATATGCTGCTCCTCACCCCTGATTCCCATATGAAATCACTACAATGGCGTTACCTCTTGTTCTACATTCTCCCTGGCCTATTCCAGGTAAAAAACACATCCAGTGAGAGTTGAACCGTTAGGGAGATTGTCTAGGATAGGGCTCCCTCCATTGACCCGGCTGAAAATAGGCCTACAAGTCAGAGTACAAAGAGATGGAGCGATGAAACCGCTGTGACATTTCAGGAGAGGAATACCATTGTGGAGCAGGGAGAGAAGGCCAGACTTTGATAAACGAAGATGAATTCCAAATCATCACAGCCGACACAGCCAGCGACACAGCCAGCGACACGTGCCAGCGACACGTGCCAGCGACACGTGCGAGCGACATACAGTATCAATGGATACAGCCAGGGACAAAGCCATGGCCATAGCCAGGGACATAACCATGGATTGACAGATGTATCATTTGCAATTTTAAATGAAATGTTGAAATTCCGTTTCTAAGATAGTGGGCAAAGGGACCAGCAAAACGACAGATAACTTGATGTTGCAGTAAACAGCATTAGGCAACCTACTTGTGTCTCACTGAATTCCCTGTCAGTGTCAGTCACCTTTAAGTGGTGACACTTCTGATCATCCTTTCAACAGTGACAGTTAACACTGTTAATTGTTCAGGCTTAACACACTCTGGGGAAGACAACTCAGCCACGTTTGTTTTGTTTGTTGTTTGTTCTTACATCTGAGCTCAGTGAGATTTTGCCTGTTTTCCCATTGCGGTTTTCACAGTTGAACTGTTGCACGACGGCAAAGCCACGGCTTTAGCGTAGGCAGCGCTGTGCTCTGCCATCGTAGCGGCCACACCATCTGGCAGGCTGAGTTGGAAGCAGGAGAAAAGCTGGCTATAAATCAGGCCTAGCTAGCTGACTGACTGTCTGACTGATTGACAGGCTGAGTGAGTGGTCAGGTCTATGGCAGATAGAAACTGTAGCCCGCCGCTTAGGACACTGTCCTTAATCGCTGTGGTCAGGGATAGGGGGTGTGGGACTGGAACATTGTAGTCAGTCCAAGGACTTTGTGACTGAATGACATGCTTGATTAGTAGGGTATTGTAAGTAACTAACGTGGGGTAACTGACTCATTCAGAGTTTATTGACTTAACATTAGTCGGGAAACAAATATGGCTGAGCTGAAATACACTGGGATTCAGTCTTCCTCTTCACAAACGTACCGGTGTGTCTACAGTATGACCAGGGTCATGAGTTTTTCCTGGTCAGATCATGTCGTAAGGAATAACTCCTGATCCTTACTTTGATTCACTAGATGATGAGGAGAGCAAAGGCATTATTTACCCAATATTTACATTGATACCGTATTATAAATGTTCTAGAAAATATTTTTTAAATGCTGCTTTATCAAAACAACTTTATTTCACTATTTTTTCTTCCCTCAAAAAACACATTCATATCAAATTCTCCACATTCTCCGCCACATTACCACCAGACAGAGAACGTCACTGTGTAGAGAGGTAGTGGTCTGACTCCGGTGACCTCCACATGGCTAAGTGACAGGATGATGGGGGTCTTTGATGTCCCTCTCCTCTGGCTGGCCTGTGTTGTGGATGAGGACTAGGGGCTGTAGGTTGGAGGTCTGGTGGCTGCGGCTAGCCAGCACTTGAAAGGGTCTCTGTGTGTTTTTTAATAGGGGCTGATTCAGGGCAGATCATGAGAGCACATGGTGTGCCTCAAAGTCCCAACCAGCAATGCTGGACAAGCCCAGGCCCAATCTCAAATCTATGACTCCATACTGTGACTGTCAAAATGCTATTCTATGAATCAGAATGTCCAGGACTAGCTGTAATGCTATGCTGAATAGCTTCTTCTAATAGTTAGTTAAGTAGTTAACCCGTAGCTACCCTGAATATCTGCATACTGTATCTTTTGACTCATCACATACGCTGCTACTACTGTTTACTATATGTCACTTTATCCCTACCTATATGTACTGTACAGTACAAATCTACCTCAATTAACTCGTACCCCTGCACATCGACTCGGTACCGGTACCTTGTGTATATAGCTAAGTTATCTTTACTAATTGTGTATTTATTCCTCGTGTTGGCCTATTATTTTCTAGTATTTCTCATTTTTTCTCTCTGCATTGTTGGGAAGGGCCTATAAGTCAGCATTTCACTGTTAGTCCACACCTGTTGTTTACAAAGCATGTGACAAATACAATTTGATTTGATTTAATGCTATGGCATGTCGTAATGCTATGACAGTTCATAAAGCTATGACAAGTCGTAATGCTATGACAAGTCGTAATGCTATGATAAGTACCGTAATGCTATGAAAAGTCGGTATGCTATGACATGTCGCAACGCTACGACAAGTTGTAACGCTGCCACATTGGCATTCAAAAGCTACTCATGAGAGGAAAGGCGAACAAATCTTTCTCAGGTGTTTTTTCAGCAACTAACCTACAATTTACATATGACAAATCTCATCCCTCAGCACCATACATGACGAAAGTAGATTAACGTAGCTACACACACAGTGACCTGAACATAACATTTAGTTCTATTGTCTCTGTTGTCCCCCTGAAAAGGTGGGTTCAAGTTTAGCTCCCATTAATTCTAAACACATTTCTCCCTCCGATTCATCTGGAGGAGCATCACAAATAGGACTGTCTTGGACAATTACCCCTGATAATCACATTTTGATGGTGCACTGATTAGGAATTATAGTGTTTCTGAAGCTATTTAGCAGTAGAATTCGTGAGGACAGGGGAGGGAGATCCGCGAGGTTGTTTCAAGTGCATAATGCTTTTAACGTTTTTATTACATTATTTATGGTTTTACATGTAATCAAATAGAGTGAGAATGGTTTCAAAGATTCTGAGTGTTTATTTCATTTATCTCTAATAATAAACTTGGATTGGGATCATAACTGTGACCCATCGAGAATTTCAAAACATCTTCAAGTCGCACATATGCTGTATATTAAGTGTGAATATGATATTACTTCAATTCAATTTACATAGGGATAAAAAAAAAATCAGTCTCTGGCCTAACAACTCGAGCCATTAACTTTGTCTATGATACTAAATGTAATAACACTGCCATTTAAATCTGTTGGGAATTTCCTATTTTTGTGTGAAACACTTATCAACTCCACTTGATGTCAACCCAAATCATTAGAGCTGATAACAACCTTGGTGAAAAAAAGCTGTGAAAGATAGTTTTTTTGTGTGTGTAGAATCAAAGCTTAAATCTGTGTCCAAACAGCCCTTACTTAATGTGGTTACAATCTCAGTGGTTGTAAATTACCTTCTATTGAGGACCTCGCTGGAGAAAAGGAGGGAGGAAGGGAAGGATGGAGGGATGGATAGAGGAAAGCAAAGCCTGATTCGTTTGACCCCCAGACTGCACCAGCTGAATTTCAAACATGTCGGCAACAGCCAGGAAGTACAATTAGGTCTCCAATCAATATCCAGCCCCAGGTATAAGTAAAACACACACGCTCACACACACACATACACACACAACCCCCCCCCCCCCCCCCCCCCCCCCCACACACACACATCACTTCAAGTGAATCCAATGGGGGAAGGAAGCCAGATGTCTGAATGAGCTGAACGAGGTGTGTTTGACAAGTCATCAGAACATGCAAACCATTGATGGACAAAAATGGCCTGTTAGAGGTAGAACACCCTGTGTGGCGGTCTCCCCTGCGTCCTGTGTCTCACATTACTCATGTCTCAGCCACTTTCAGATGGCCCGAACATTGAAACACAGATTTGCAGCTTCCTGCCATTAAAGCTATGAAAACGTTCACTGCCGTCCAGACTTCAAATGGGACGCCATTTTTATCACCTGTCAATGAAAACGATCAAGCGCTATTCCAGCTGTAGAACGGATACCAGTAAAATTGAATTAGTTCTCAGAGGTACCTCTAACAATGCTTCACGCACAACCAAGGATTTAGCAAAAGAATGACACACACACACAAACACAGATCTTTAAACGCACACACTGATCAGATTGCCTCAGTCCGACTTACCCCATGTTGCTGAATTTGGGTCCATTGTGGTTCTTACAAACATCCCTTCTCCTAAACAATGCCACAAACACCGTGCACACTTCCCTAAGCTCCAGGGGGACAAGCAGACAGACCTGCCAGCCTGCTCTCAGCCCTCAGCTCTCAGAGTGCCACTGGCTGACCCAGCCACAGATCAAAATGTGGGTCCGCTAAAATATGCCATTCAAGAATCATACAAGCCTGAGTGCTTTTCCCATCTAACAGACACTGCCAGCATCTTTGGTTGGTTGTCCGTTAGCTGGTCGCTACTTTGGAATCATGAACCACACAACCCGCCAGCCAGTCTCAACCAGTCTCGCTTTCTATTATCCAATCCCAATGCTGTCCCAGTCAGGACCATAGCCTGGTAAGGGAAGAAGTCCAAAGGGAGGGAGAAGTAAAGAAGGAGGGAGGGAAACCCTTTCCCATATGTCCCATGTTAAGCCTGAGCCAGAGGAGGACAACCCCTGCTGTGTCGACGCTAGGCTGCGGCTAGGCTACGACCAGGGATCAGGTCTGTGGCCACAGGGGGAAGCCGGGATAGGGATCACTCAGCCTGGGATGAGTGTGAGCGATGGATGGATGGATGGATGGACAGCAGACGTGGAGCTTTATTGGCTGCCAGGGATTAGGGAGGCTGAGTTGAAACCAACACTTTCTATTGCTATATAAGTCACTGCTGTATCGTCATTTCAATACTGTACACAAGCAATAATAGCACAAATTGACAGACAGGCAGACAGACTGAAAGACAAACAGACGGATTTCTCAGGACACATATTACCATGATAGAGAAAGAGTGAGACCATGAGCTCATGGGTTGGATTGATCTACCTGGCTACTGCAGCCTCGGGGCTCATTGGGAAATGCCCTGGACCGAACTCTCACTCCATCAACATGGTATTAGGAGCTGAGCTCTCCCAAACCCCAATTAAGAAGGTTTGACAAAGACACAATTTGAAAAGTCTTGAGCCCCCCCCCCCCCCAAAAAAAAGAGTAGGGAACAATCATCAGGTTGTGGCTGGATTGGGGTCACGAGGGTTCACCATGACTTGATGGATAAATATTATCATCACCTTATCTTTACCTGGCAGCAGCTCCAGCAAAACTCACCCAAACTATCCGACTCAGCATTCTTGAAGTTACATTTACATTTACATTTTAGTCATTTAGCAGACACTCTTATCCAGAGTGACTTACAGTAGTGAATGCATACATTTCATACAATTTCATACATTTTTTTTTTTTTTCTGTGCTGGCCCCCCGTGGGAATCGAACCCACAACCCTGGTGTTGCAAACACCATGCTCTACCAACTGAGCTACAGGGCTACAGGGAAGTTCCATTTTTCCAGTTTAACACTCTTTTTCTCCTTTCCACTAAATATCCTCCACCTCTGTAAATGCATGTAATTGCCCGGCAGGTCGATAGCTTAAGCTAAGCCACATTTTTTTATCCTCTTTCAAACTTTTGTTTTGTGTTTTCGACCAGAAAGGGTCATTGTAATGGGGCCTCTCCTGGCCTCTACCCTCTCCTCCTACCCTAGAGGGGACTGAGTGACCTGGACCCCTAATAAAGCCCTCAGGACAAATGCTGTTGGGGTCTCTACACTCGTTCTCTGACCAGGCGATACACATCCAGTTTTGTTTAAAGCGGAAAATGGGTGGGGGGTGTGCGTCGTTCCCCTTTAGCACAGGGGAAGCATTACAAATTCCTTAAACCCCTAGGATCACTGGCTTTTTCAAGTCACCTTTGACCCCTGTCAATGAGACATGCATGACGGGGAGGCAGGGGGACACCAAAGGGACGAGTGAGACAATCAGAGGCCAGGCAGTCATGTTACTGTTTTACAGCCTCCTGTTCTTCTGAGAGAGATAACGACAACCTCCAAGATGCTTCCACCATCTTCATTTCATTTGAGTGAAGTACCGTGTCACATAGGGTACAATTCTCACAAACATGCGACCAAAAAGTCACTGCGTGGACATATGGATAAGACTTGAGTTAATTCCTCTTGACAACACAATCCTCTCTTTCTTCCACCTCTTGTCCCTCCTTTAGTTGAAGTTGGAGTTCAAGCAAATCCATTATGTTTTTTCCACATGTACATCTCTGGCCATAGGAAGCAGTTAGCAGTAAGCTGGGAGCCAAGGGGCCCCATATGAGCAGAGGCCTCTAGCCCTCGGAGGCTCCCGGAGGATCTGTGATAGGGTTGTGTGTGAAGGGTAGCATGTGTGGCCCACATGCAGCACAGAACATCACTGACGGGCCCCAGAGGAGACACTTAGGGAGGATGACAGGATGAATCCGATTACTCCATAGCAAAACCAGGAGCACAGCTGTCCCCCAACCTCCTCAAACCTCCCCCTGCCTGGATGCTCCTCTTGGGGCATGGAGAGGAGAAGGTGGCCTGTGGTCAGGTTCTCTCCCCTCCACACACAACCTATCCCAGCTGAGGGCCTTGTACAGGCTCTTCTGTAATTCCCTATCATAAGCATCTACTGTGCCTGGCATTGCTGCTATCTAATGAAGTACAGGGTCATTTCATGTTAGATTTGAGTCCCATGTTGAGTTCAAATATGTTCATACATCTGTACAGTAGTACCCAGAGCCATATATTAAAAGACTTTGGCCAGGTTTTAGAGCGGACGCCATGTTAGCGCCTTTATTCTCGATATTTTGATGCAGTAGGAGAACGCCTCTGAGAATTCCCTATGAAATGACCCGTTGTAAACAATCAAAACAGAGCTGCAAAATGAACAGATGTTTTTATTGATCAGCATTTGGGATAATGTGCATCCAAGCCGGTACTGTGGACATCTTGATAGGTTTTGAAAACGATCCAAAATAAACAGAACAAGGCGGAAGCGTCCAATGACACTTTAGCAACGGCTATAGAGGAGAAAGTGGCGCTCTCGGGAACACTCAACATAAAGGACTTTAGTAGCGGCTATTAAGGCACAAGTGTCTCTATGCATTGACCATGTGTATCAGTCTACTTGCCTGATCGTGTGTGGACAGGTGTTCATATTATGCCATAGACAGCTCCTGTGTGTCACCTGCCTTCCTGCCTGCCTGCCTGCCTGCCTGCCTGCCTGCCTGCCTGCCTGCCTGCCTGCCTGCCTGCCTGTTTGTGTGACTGCCACAGACGAGTGCCACCGCCACCAGATCCATACAACTTCCATAAGGTCACTGCATATTCCATGTCACTGTGCCACAGGCAGTCTGTTGGTCTGCATCCTACCCAGCGACAGCCCTTTGAACAGTGGCAAGACAGGAAAACCTTGATCGTGTGTGAACCAACGGTTGCCCTACTTTCACACAGGCTTGTAATCTGACCTCGTTTAGTACGCCTGTAAAATATCATCACAACCAACATGGTTAATCCATAGCGGAAGGGAATTAGTGTGTGTGTGTGTGTGTCTGTGCGTGTGCAGTATGTGAGTATGTGTATCAACGTGGAGGTCTTGGTTACGGACATAGTTACAGATAGCACTGTGTAATCTAACACACACTGTAATAAGTATATTTTTATAAACTGAGTGATCTCCCCTCCACTGTCACCACTATACAGTAATGATAGACAGACTGTTACATCTGAATAACCTCTCCAAGTTGATCAGCCTCTGAAATGTAATTTCAAAACCTCCCCTGATCCCCCTAAATAAACTCAATCATTCCAATTCAACCAACTACATTGGAACTCCAGTAACTCGGTTAATTGCGGCACAAGGGAGGGTGGGGACGGAGAAATGTCAAATCAGCAACAAACAAACCCTATAATAAAGTGGGTGGTTTAAATATGGAACTGACCTCTAAGTCTGACAGCTGTGTGTGGAACAGTAAAGTCTGACGGCTGTGAGTGGAACAGTAAAGTCTGACGGCTGTGAGTGGAACAGTAAAGTCTGACGGCTGTGAGTGGAACAGTAAAGTCTGACGGCTGTGAGTGGAACAGTAAAGTCTGACGGCTGTGAGTGGAACAGTAAAGTCTGACGGCTGTGAGTGGAACAGTAAAGTCTGACGGCTGTGAGTGGAACAGTAAAGTCTGGCGGCTGTGAGTGGAACAGCGAAGTCTGACGGCTGTGAGTGGAGCAGTAAAGTCTGACGGCTGTGAGTGGAACAGTAAAGTCTGACGGCTGTGAGTGGAACAGCAAAGTCTGGCGGCTGTGAGTGGAGCAGTAAAGTCTGACGGCTGTGAGTGGAACAGTAAAGTCTGACGGCTGTGAGTGGAACAGTAAAGTCTGACGGCTGTGAGTGGAACAGTAAAGTCTGACGGCTGTGAGTGGAACAGTAAAGTCTGACGGCTGTGAGTGGAACAGTAAAGTCTGACGGCTGTGTGTGGAACAGTAAAGTCTGACGGCTGTGAGTGGAACAGTAAAGTCTGACGGCTGTGAGTGGAGCAGTAAAGTCTGACGGCTGTGAGTGGAACAGTAAAGTCTGACGGCTGTGTGTGGAACAGTAAAGTCTGACGGCTGTGAGTGGAACAGTAAAGTCTGACGGCTGTGAGTGGAGCAGTAAAGTCTGACGGCTGTGAGTGGAACAGTAAAGTCTGACGGCTGTGTGTGGAACAGTAAAGTCTGACGGCTGTGAGTGGAACAGTAAAGTCTGACGGCTGTGAGTGGAACAGTAAAGTCTGGCGGCTGTGAGTGGAGCAGTAAAGTCTGACGGCTGTGAGTGGAGCAGTAAAGTCTGACGGCTGTGAGTGGAGCAGTAAAGTCTGACGGCTGTGTGTGGAACAGTAAAGTCTGACGGCTGTGAGTGGAGCAGTAAAGTCTGACGGCTGTGAGTGGAGCAGTAAAGTCTGACGGCTGTGAGTGGAGCAGTAAAGTCTGACGGCTGTGAGTGGAACAGTAAAGTCTGACGGCTGTGAGTGGAACAGTAAAGTCTGACGGCTGTGAGTGGAACAGTAAAGTCTGACGGCTGTGAGTGGAACAGTAAAGTCTGACGGCTGTGAGTGGAACAGTAAAGTCTGACGGCTGTGAGTGGAACAGTAAAGTCTGGCGGCTGTGAGTGGAACAGTGAAATCTGACGGCTGTGAGTGGAACAGCAAAGTCTGACGGCTGTGAGTGGAACAGCGAAGTCTGACGGCTGTGAGTGGAACAGCAAAGTCTGACGGCTGTGAGTGGAACAGTAAAGTCTGACGGCTGTGAGTGGAACAGTGAAGTCTGACGGCTGTGAGTGGAACAGCGAAGTCTGACGGCTGTGAGTGGAACAGCGAAGTCTGACGGCTGTGAGTGGAACAGCGAAGTCTGACGGCTGTGAGTGGAACAGCGAAGTCTGACGGCTGTGAGTGGAACAGCGAAGTCTGACGGCTGTGAGTGGAAGAACGAAGTCTGACGGCTGTGAGTGGAAGAGCGAAGTCTGACGGCTGTGAGTGGAACAGCGAAGTCTGACGGCTGTGAGTGGAACAGCGAATCGTTCAGTAGTGGGTCAGCGAAGTCTGACGGCTGTGAGTGGCTGTGAGTGGAACAGCAAAGTAGCTGTTTTTTCCTCAAGACACCACCAGATGTGTGGGGTGTGAAACTGCGCCACAATCAACTCCGCAGCTGCTCCGACCAAGGGGCCCTGTTTGAAATGCTTCAAATGGTATTGGGTGTTTGATTAGCCTAAAAGGGCATTGATCTCTGAACGTGAGTGCACACACACGCAATCACCGAGCTCATTGGGAATCAGGGGAATATGTGTGTTAGCTAGCTTGCTGTGGCCGGGTGATAACTTGCCAGTACAGCTGTGGGCCGGAACGCGCTAACACGCTAACGAGGTAAGCACATGACCATGGTCTGTAGTGTTTGTATAGCCTGACCCTATGGTCTCTCTCCTCTCTTCCCCTCTCTGTCTGTGGTAATAGTGGGGGCCAGCTTCAACAGTCTGAAACCAAGCATGACTCTCCAAACAACACGTCTCGACTTGAACGTCCATCCACTCATTCCTGCCTGTTTACATCATCCTACCTTCCCCCCCCCCCCATCCACCACCAGTAACGTGCAGACAGAATACTCCAGAGTTGTAAATCTAGACCTAGAGTCATCATCTGCTGTTGTTATTAGTATTCACAAGCCTGTAGTCCGTATGTCTCCCTTATCCTGACAAAGAACACGACTTGTGGAGACAAAGCTGATTCAAAGTCAAGAAGGAGAGCGTGGATAAGTGTCTTGGAGTTTGGCCACTGATTAGTCAGCATATTATTGCAGGTGGCCATGACCTTATACACAAAACATAGGCTTTAGTGTGCAGGTTTAAGAGTTCTCCAGCATGCAACTGAGTTCCCCCGGAGTTTTCAAAGTTCTGTCTCCATAAAGGTACGGTAGACAAGTGTTGAAGACAAATAGAGACAGTGAGAAACAGAGCGATCCTGGACATTTCATTACCTGAAAACTGCTTCTCTCATCTTCAGGCCAAGCCCTAAGTGGAAGCCTTTGATGGGGGGCCCCAGTGGCCCCCGGGTCCATGTCTGTCCACAGGACATCCTGTCTGATTGTAGGGAGGAGGGAGGGGTGGAGGAGGGCTAGACTGCTGGGGGTGATGTGACTCAGGCTCTCCTTACAATCCAGTCCAGTCAACTTCTAGTAAAGTCCATACAGCCACCTTCTTTCACCTCCATCTTCCGCTACTTGTCTATGTAACTCTGCTCCTGTCTAACTAACTGTTCAAACTTCAGCCCTCAAGAAGTTGAGAGGGCTCCTGTTAGTTGGTTTCCCGTTGTCCTCTGTCCTCTCTCTACAGTGTCAGGCCCCTGTGTGTGTAAATAACCTACGGGGTGGGCTAAGTCTTCTACTAATCCCTGAGTTTTAATGACGACCAATCTAGAGCTAGCTCCCTGAGGGCTGACCCAAGTCAGGGGCCGACCATGTGACCTTCCTGCTGGGGTCTCCTCCCCTTTAATGCTCAGCTGGATAGGGATGGGGGAGGGTGTGTGTTTGTTGGTTGGGTTCGAGTGTGTGAGTGAGTGACCAGTCCCTTAAGGAATGCAGACCTGCTGATCTGAGGACAGACATGAACACAAAGGAAAACACAAAACTGGGAAGCGAGACTATGACGTCTTTTTGTGTACAAAACAGAGAAGAAAGCCAGACGACCCACTACTGAACGATTGTTTCGATCAGGTTCCTGCCGTTACAGTCACCTCCCGAAAAGAAAGCACCGAGGCACATCAGGAAGCACACACACATCCCCGCTGAGGCTAGTAAAAAGCTGTGCTTCCCTGGGGTTTGTCTGGCACCACTCTTAGGCTTTCTCTGATGTGTGTGTTTTCTCTATTCCCTGATCAGAGAGAAGGAAGGAGGGAGACAGTGAGGTGCTATGGATCTAACAAGGAGCTCATTAACATAACTCTCTCATATCAGCACATAACACCTTGGTTTTCCAAAATAGGAGATTGGAAAGCAACCTGGTCTCAGAGCATTTCGGATTATTCTGTACATAAATTTGGGACACTCCATTTAGTGTGATATGTTTATATTTCATATGGTATGCATTAATTTGTGGATGTCCATCACCCATTTCATATGATATGTTACGAATTACAATTCGTATTTTATATGATGAATTTGCAAAACGTACAATATGTTTCCAAATTTGCAAAACATATTAGATATAACGAATTCTAACTAGGTGGCTAACGTTAGCTAGGCTAGGGGTTTGGGTTAGGAGTTAGGTTTAAGTTTAGAAGTTAGGGGAAGGGTTGGCTAACATGCTAAGTAGTTGCAAAGTAGCTAAAAAGTAGTAAGTAGTTGAAAAGTTGGTAATTAGATAAAATGCTCAAGTTGTCCGTGATGAGATTCGCACTCAAAACTTTTGGTTTACTAGATGTCACATTTGGGTTGTTAGACGTTTGCATTATACGCCTACCCATCCACCCCGACCAACCACCCTACTTTCGTTTCTGTCTTAAGTAACCATACCAAACATAACATATCATACTAATTTCAGCATTCCGAATTTACGTTTACTATGTTACGTCTAGTCTATGAAACCAGGCTGTGGAAAAACTAAACTAAAACAGACTCTCTAATAACTTCACAAATAAAGGTGTCCTGTTATGTTAAGGAAGTTCGACTGAAAAAATATGGTTCTGTTACATATAGACAGACATAACATATTATAAGCACTTTAAGACAGGCCCATAAAGGCTCATAACATGTCATAAAGCATTATTCCTGCAGGCTATAAAAATGTTACCAAAATATTGATATGTGTTTGTGGTATTTTATCTTTATCCAATTTAGAGGTCCTATTCTAACCTTATTTCAATGCACTATCATCATTCAATGTGACTTCATTTAGATTTTATTTCACCTTTATTTCATCAGTTAAGAACAAATTCTTATTTACAATGACGACCTACCCCGGCCAAACCTTTATATTTGTATTTTTTTATTTCACCTTTATGTACCCAGGTAGGCTAGTTGAGAACAAGTTCTCATTTACAACTGCGACCTGGCCAAGATAAAGCAAAGCAGTGCGACACAAACAACAACACAAATAACCACACACATTGTTATGTTTAGAAAGGAACTAATATTTTATTCCAACATTCACTCAATGCATTCTTTTTTTTCTGCGAACCTACACATCATCATCTTCTCTCTTTCGTGGAACCAATGTGAGGGGTTATGTCAGAGGAAACGGTGTTGCAGTGTCACACCCTGACCAGTAAAAGGGGTTGTTTGTTATTGTAGTTTGGTCAGGGCGTGGCAGGGGGTGTTTGTTTAGTGTGTTTCGGGGTTTTTTGGGCAATGTTCTATGTTAGTATATTTCTATGTCTGTGTCTATTTAGTCTATTTCTATGTTCAGGGTTTTTTGGTTTGGCCTTCAATTAGAAGCAGCTGTTCTTTGTTGCTTTTAATTGGACTTTTGAGGGGTCTGATTTCCTTTGGAGTGTTCACACTGCACAAACAAATTCTGCAAAAATTGTCTCAAAGGGACCAAGTGTGAAAACACCCGAAGAGATTGGATGTCAACCTCCATAACTCCTGGATATTATCTATGAGGACACACTCATGTGATGAGGCTATTCTCTTCTGATGAGATATGAATGGTAGGCTATGTCTGCATCCCAAATGGCACCATATTCCCTAAATAGTTCACTACTTTCAAGCATGGGCCATAGGGCTCTAGTCAAAAGTAGTGCATTATGTAGGGAATATGGTGCCATTTGGGATGAAGAATATATGTTGCCTATATGAATGTAGGGCATATACTGTAGGTTCTATCCTTGACAACCAAAGAAACAGGTACAATGGAAGGTTATTTCGCTGGAGAATTGGATTTTAGTGGGATTACAAGTAATAATGCAGGTAACAATATTGTAATGAAATAATGCCACTATAGAATGGCACAATATGCTCAATCATCCTGAACTAAGCACTACACAGTGTGTGTGTGTGTGTGTGTGTGTGTGTGTGTGTGTGTGTGTGTGTGTGTGTGTGTGTGTGTGTGTGCGTGTGCGCGTGTGTGTCAGTGACTTAAGAGTGCAGATCTGGCATTATCATGTGGGTCCAAGGTTCAGGCTGAAGACAGTGTGGGCAGCCTGCTGACTGACTGGTTTGCTGGCTGGTAAGCTCTTAATTAAAGTGACCACACAGATGTCCCATCTGCCACTGCGACCACCGCCACACATTACTGGCTCCCATGTAAACATGATAATCCAATGAGAGGCCAGGTACACACACGCAAATCACACACACGCAGAGATACACGCAAATCACACACACGCACGCAGGGACACATGCACACACATGCAATCATGCATATATGCACACACATGTATGCAATAAACACACAAGCACAGACACACACATGCACACACACCCAAACCCACCGACGCAGCCAGACACTCCAACATACAAAAACAAACATTATGAATTCAACAAGCCACTGAGTCTCTCTAAAGCCTTTTAGCTCCTCTGTGTCTGTCACTGCAGGGAAACCTCCTTTAATAGGCACTGAAAGGCACAGAAACAAGAGCAATATAATGAAAAAAAAAAAACATTTCTTGCAATCCTTGTTGAAATTACTGCCATCCACCACTACTGACAATGGGCAATACAGGGAGAATTACACCAGCAATGCCAAGCACTTCATCTCCTATAGCATGTGGTGGGAAGGTCTCTATTCGCTGAGCATTATAACGACATAATGGAATCCCTGTCGACATTGTTCTTCCACAGTCTAGGGGCCGAGGAGGCATGCAGTCATCCACAGGAGTCACAGCCAATAAGAACAATCCGTCTGGAGAGAGGCAACCGCCCGGCGACGGAAGCATCTGTCACAAAGGGACTAGAGCAGGACCCAATCACAGATAAGCCTAATATATTTTTCCCCTACACACATACATGCACACCCAGTCTAGCCCGCCTCACTTATTCGGGCTATGGGGCATCGGGCATCATTATGCTAACGCTATCAGCTGATTCATTGGTCCGCGCCAGCGATAGCCCAGAATATAAACGGATCTGAGATCAGCCTGGAGTCTGGATGATGTGACAGAACACATAATAAGGCTGTGGCTGGTTGAGTCAGACACTGATTGGGGATCAGACTGATGGCAGACATAAACGAGGCAGTCACAGAGGCAGTCAGGGAAAGACGATATGAATAGGGACAAAGACTGAAGACAGGCACTTATGTAAACATAATACGATGTCGCCCTGCTCACTGACTTTTATTAGATCTCTGTGTTGAATGATCTGTTCCTGACTCCTCAGGCATTATTTCATATGGGGGGCAGATAGCTACTATACAGATACACAATAGCATGTCTGAGCTGACTGTGTTCTCTGTGCTGACTGCAAAATCGAATCCATACTGTACGCCCACATGGATAAAGGAATTCCGCGACAGAATGAACATGTTGATGGATACGCATATAGATATACGGTGACAGGATGCCACAGCCAAGGCTGGACATGATACAGAGTTGTGGGGCATGGGTATGTTAAGCTCGCGGGCTGGAATGACAATGGCCCATGCTGATGGTTTAACCACTACTAGTCCATTAAGTTTGACACCGTATAGAATCATAGGGATATAAGTTATTTAACGTTTAAGTGATGTGCATTGCAGTGTGTTAGCCATCAAAGCTGTTGTGAATGCGGTTGAGTGAAGCGGGTGAGTTGCCATAATAGCCACTACACTGTAACACATCTGACATTCCTTGGAGGCGTGGGTCCGAATCCCACTTCTGACACCATTGTTGCGATTTGGGGGATGCTTCAACTCCAATCGCCTTGACCAAGGGCAGCGACAGTAACCACTGGCCCTTGGTGTTTGCGGTCTTAAGAACGTCAGATTTCTTACAATACTAATGCAAAACTTAGAGAAGAAACACTAATACCATTGTTGGACTTGTACCATAGCTGGACTAACCCCATAGTTAAACACTACGTGACAACTATGACGACCCACCACGTTTAGAGGTCATTCTGAGCAACTAACTCCAGACAACTAACTCCAATACAATGTCAGACTATTTTAATGTGACAGATTTTCTCACCCAATTTAAAATGGGAAGATAAGCGCTCATTATGAAAATCCACGGGTTATTCTCGTAAGGCAGTGCATTGAATGACTATCTCCTAATTATGACATCAGTTCTGAGCTGAGTGGTGCTGAGTGGTGAATTCTTTTACATACTGTCACACCTCAATGAGCCTGTAGTATGATGAAAATGATCATATAGTAAGGGGGAAATGGACTCTCGAAGCAGTTGTCATTCTTCACGGTCAGAGAACAGACAAAGACTTCATCCTTCCTTCATTTTAAATGTTGGAGAGATACAAATGTGTCTTTCAATACAGTCAAGGTTGACTGATGAAGTGACACACCAAGAGATAGGTATATACTCTCCAATGAAGAGGAGAAAGAAAAGAGGAGAGAAGGTTTGCAATAAAGATTTCTCAACACAAAAGATTTAAAAACAGAGATGGCTAATGAACCAAAGACCGAGTCATTTTTTGGGGTGTAAATTAAAATTGGCTCCTAATTTGAAACCTGTGGCAAAGTCTGTGGCATTAAAATCTTTGGCATTGTGTCAATGGGTACGGCAGTGCAATCTGATGGTAGCATACACAGAATGTATCTAGGCCTATATAGGTTGTGTCTGACCTGTGTCATGCTACAGTGGTACAGTAAGCTGGTGGTGCCTACTGGTCTGTTGCCATGGAAACGTTGCCATGGCGCGTGGGACGGTGGTGTGTTTGCGCGCGCATGTCTGTGCCTGTGTCAGTGTGTGTGTGTCAGTGTGTATGTATATATGTGTGCGTGCGTGCGTGCGTAGGGGCTGCGTGTTACCTGGAGAAGTGCTGCTGTAGCGAAACCATCTGCGCTCGGCCCAGCTCTGACTCGTCCGTCACCTCCCGAAGCCGCTTCTCACTGTACAATCGCAGGCGTCGCTCTTCCTCTACCACGTGAATCAGCTTTTGTCGCTGTGGGAAAAAGGACAGAGTCAGGTTGGCTGCTGGTTGTCAACAAAACAGCTAAATGTAACAGGTGTTGTTACTAGTCAACACAGGTAGAGAGATAGAAAAGCTACCAGCAACATAGACCAAAGTCTGCGACTATCTACATGTCACAAATATCTATTTCATAATATCTACGTCATAATATCCGTTTCATAATATCTATTTCATAATATCTACGTCATAACATCTATATAACATCTACAGTTGAAGTCGGAAGTTTACATACACTTAGGTTGGAGTCATTAAAACTTGTTTTTCAACCACTACAAACATTTCTTGTTAACGAACTATAGTTTTGGCAAGTCGGTTAGGACATCTACTTTGTGCATGACACAAGTAATTTTTCCAACAATTGTTTACAGACAGATTATTTCACTTATAATTCACTGTATCACAATTCCAGTGGGTCAGAAGTTTACATACACTAAGTTGACTGTGCCTTTAAACAGCTTAAACAATTTCCAAACGCCTGAAGGTACCATGTTCATCTGTACAAACTAAGTACGCAAGTATAAACACCATGGGACCACGCAGCTGTCATAACACTCAGGAAGAAGACGCGTTCTGTCTCCTAGAGATTAACGTACTTTGGTGCAAAAAGTGCAAATCAATCCCAAAACAACAGCAAAGGACCTTGTGAAGATGCTGGAGGAAACAGGTACAAAAGTATCTATATCCACAGTAAAATGAGTCCTATATCGACATAACCTGAAAGGCCACTCAGCAAGGAAGAAGCCACTGCCCCAAAACCGCCATAAAAAAGCCAGACTATGGTTTTCAACTGCACATGAGGACAAAGATCGTACTTTTTGGAGAAATGTCCTCTGGTCCGATGAAACAAAAATAGAACTGTTTGGCCATAATGACCATCGTTATATTTGAAGGAAAAAGTGGGAGGCTTGCAAGCCAAAGAACACCATCCCAACCGTGAAGCACGGGGGTGGCAGCATCATGTTGTGGTGGTGCTTTGCTGCAGGAGGGACTGGTGCACTTCACAAAATAGATGGCATCATGAGGCAGGAAAATGATGTGGATATATTGAAGCAACATCTCAAGACATCAGTCAGGAAGTTAAAGCTTGGTCGCAAATGGGTCTTCCAAATGGACAATGACCCCAAGCATAATTCCCTGACCTCAATCCTATAGAAAATGTGTGGACAGAATTGAAAAAGTGTGTGCAAACAAGGAGGCCTACAAACCTGACTCAGTTACACCAGCTCTGTCAGGAGGAATGGGCCAAAAATCACCAAACTTATTGTGGGAAGCTTGTGGAAGGCTACCCAAAACGTTTAACCCAAGTTAAACAATTTAAAGGCAATGCTACCAAATACTAATTGAGTGTATGTAAACCTCTGACTCACTGGGAATGTGATGAAAGAAATAAAAGCTGAAATAAATAATTCTCTACTATTATTCTGACATTTCACATTCTTAAAATAAAGTGATGATCCTAACTGACCTAAGACAGGGAATTTTTACTAGGATTAAATGTCAGGAATTGTGAAAAACTGAGTTTAAATGTATTTGGCTAAGGTGTATGTAAACTTCCGACTTCAACTGTATATTAAGACATCCATATCTATAGTCAACTTCCCATGGCCTTGTAGTCCATGTTGACGCATCCACTACAATGTTCACTGTGAATGACACATATGATGAAATGTACATTACACCCTCTATTGTAAGACAGCCATAGTCAGCTACCCATGGCCTTGGTGGCTACATGCTGTGTAGGAGGCAGTTAGCGGTTGGGCCAGTATCTGAAAAGTTGCTGGTTTGAATCCCCGAGCCAACAAGGTGGAAAGAATCTGCCATTCTGCCCTTGAGCAAGGCAGTTAACCCCGAACAACAACTGCTCCGGGCGCCGTTGACGTCGAGTCAGGGGGGTTGGGTTAAATGCAGAAGACACATTTAGGTTGAATGCATTTAGCTGTGCAACTGACTAGGTATCGCCTTTTCCTTCCTTCCATTCGAGGCATCCCCTATAACTATAGCCTTCACTGGGAATGAGATATATCATGGAATGTCCATAAAACATACTGTAAAGAACGGTTATCGGTATCTGCATTTATTCGAGGCACGATTTTCCTTTGCTATAATCACAGCCCCTAATATTGTACTGTATGTTTTAGTATTCGAGTGAAGAGGAAATTCAGCCACTCTTGGTGGACATGAGGAGGATATGTCCAATTTCCTCTTCGGTTTTCTCCTCAATTCATGCACATTAGTTGGAGAGCGAGGTAGGGGAAGTGTTCGTTTCACTTTGTACCATTATTGTGTTCAACACAGTGTCACTGTGTAGTAAACAACCTTATATTTTGGCAATAAGCTTATTACACCCTAGACAGAGGGATGGTTGAGTGGTTAAACCTACTGTACGGCTAAGAGGCTTACCCAGCATGTAGTGATAAATAGTTACATCTGTCACTTACTTTAACTAGGTGGATTTTCCCATATGGAGACAGAGTATAGTTAAGTGCACTAACTTTCTCCATATCATGTCTTCAGTGTTAAAGTATCTTCAAGTGAAATCCCCACACTCAACTAGCTTGTGGAAGTTTAGATGTAAAGCCGGCAGTGTTTGTCCCACAAAACCTTACCACAGAACCCCGACAGTATCTTTGACTTGAAACTTCTTCCTTGATATGGTCGGACAGGAAGGCAGGCAGGCCGCATAGCCTTTGAAGTGTAGAATCTGAACCGAGGACAGTTTCCTCTTTGGAGTAACTTCTGAGGCTTCAGGACATGGTGCATGTTCCAATTAGGGTCATAGAAAAAAATTGGATGTTCAGAAGCTTTTCTGCTTTTAGAGACTCTGTAGAAAAAGTTGATCATCTTTCAGCAGTGAGCCTGCAGTGGAGTCTTTTAAAAACCATGTTTAGTAAAGACAAATCTAGCATTAGTGCAGTCGTTTTCCACTGTGATTCTGGCAGCAGGGTTTAAGCTTTAACTTACACTGAGTGTACAAAACATTAAGGACACCTGCTCTTTCCATGACATAGACTGACCAGGAGAATCCAGGTGAAAGCTATGATCCCTTATTGATGTCACTTGCTAAGACAGGTTAAAGAAGGATTTTTAAGCCTTGATACAATTGAGACATGGATTGTGTATCAGGGTTAGGTCAGAAGGGTTCAAGATGAACTTATTACCACAGCTGCAATAGGATTGTGAGTTTGCTCAACAATTTATTTTTATTTTTTTAAAGCATACTCAAAATCCTATTGCAGCTGGTTGCCTTACAATTGTTCATTTGAATCAACAGCTTATTATTACAGTGCAGAGTGCTGCATTACACTGGGTATCCATTTTGTGCCATGGCAACCGGGATGGCTTTAGGAGCTCTAATTAAAAACATGATATCGTTCTCCTGCACTGTAGAATTACAAATGCACCGCTAAAATAGATGTTATGAAATGCAGTTGAAGTCGGAAGTTTACATACACCCTAGCAAAATAGATTTAAAGTCAGTTTTTCACAATTCCTGACATTTAATCAGAGTAAAAAAAATCCCTGTTTTAGGTCAGTTAGGATCACCAAATTTTTTTCCTGAGGTCTTGGCTGATTTCTTTAGATTTTTCCATGATGTCAAGCAAAGTGTGAAGGTAGGCCTTGAAATACATCTTCTGGAATTTTCTTCTGGAATTTTCCAAGCTGTTTAAAGGCATAGTCAACTTAGTGTATGCAAACTTCTGACCCACTGGAATTGTGGTAAAAATTACTTGTGTCATGCACAAAGTAGATGTCCTAACCAACTTGCCAAAACTATAGTTTGATAACAAGAAATTTGTGGAGTGGTTGAAAAACGAGTTTTAATGACTCCAACCTAAGTGTATGTAAACTTCTGACTTTAACTGTATATTACTATATGGATGTCTTACTACAGTGGCAAGAAAAAGTATAAATTGGTGATTAAATTTGATCTGATCTTCATCTAAGACAACAATAGACAAACATAGTGTGTTTAAACTAATAACTCACAAATTTAGTATTTTTCTTTTCAATATTGAATTCATCATTTAAACATTCACTGTGTAGGTTGGGAAAAGTATGTGAACTTGTAGGCTAATGTTCTCCTCCGAAAGCTAATTGGAGTCAGGAGTCAGCTAACCTGGAGTCCAATCAATGAGACGAGATTGGAGATAGAGCTGCCTTGCCCTATAGAAAACACTCACAAAATTTAAGATTGCTATTCACAAGAAGCATTGCCTGATGTGAACCATGCCTCAAAAAAAAGAGATCTCAGAAGACCTAAGATTAAGAATTGTTGACTTGCATAAAGCTGGAAAGGGTTACAAAAGTATCTCTAAAAGCTTGATGTGCATCAGTCCACGGTAAGACAAATTGTCTATAAATGGAGAAAGTTCATCACTGTTGCTACTCTCCCTAGGAGTGGCCATCCTGCAAAGATGACTGCATGGACACAGCATGTTCAATGAGGTTAAGAAGAATCATAGAGTATCAGCTAAAGACTTACAGTAATCTCTGGAACATGCTACCATCTCTGACAAGTCTACGATACGTAAAACACTAAGCAAGAATGGGGTTCATGGGAGGACACCACAGAAGAAGCCACTGCTGTCCAAAAAAAAACATTGCTGCACATCTGAAGTAAGCAAAAGTGCACCTGGATGTTCCAAAATATTCTGTGGACAGATCAAACTACAGTTGAGTTGTTTGGAAGGAACACACAACCCTATGTGTGGAGAAAAAAAGGCACAGCACACCAACATCAAAACCTCATCCCAACTGTAAAGTATGGTGGAGGGAGCATCATGGCTTGGGCTGCTTTGCTGCATCAGGGTCTGGACAGCTTGCTATCATCAACGGAAAAATGAATTCCCAAGTTTATCAAGATATTTTGGAGGAGAATGTTAGGCTATTTGTCTGCCGATTGAAGCGCAACTGAAGTTGGGTGATGTAACAGGACAACGACCCAAAACACAGAAGTAAATCAACAACAGAATGGCTTCAACAGAAGAAAATACACCTTCTGGAGTGGCCCAGTCAGAGTCATGACCTCAACCCGATTAAGATGCTGTGGCATGACCTCAAGAAAGAAGTTCACACCAGACATCCCAATTGCCACTGTATGCATCTCACTATATGGATGTCTCCCTATATGGACATCTTATAAAAGCACAAGTTCCATCTCCTGACTACCTTCTGTTCTCTGTACTGTTGTCCTGAACGGGGTCAGTTAGAGACTGCATCTGGATAGAAACACTAAAAGGTGCTTAATAATAAATACATTGGTCGGCCATTTATATATAGTGCTGAGTCACTGTAATTGAGTGAATAACCTTGTCCAAACTAGTTCAACATTCCATGTGGCATAGAGCCTTAGAGCAAACAAAGAAAGGCCTTTCCTTCACCTCTATTAAAAAATATATAGGTATAAAATATTTACCTTCGTGGCGATTACATATAAAACATGAGTTCATTTGAAAAAGCAAAAATGAACAAAGCTTTTTAATCCTCATTATGTTATTTCTGATATATGCAATACTACCAATATCTTGTTCATTAGGTTGTCCATTGCATGGTAACCAAGATGGAATTGAAAGCAGACAATTTCACAAGACAAGTACTGCAGGGCCATCTAGTGGCTATTGAACAACACTCGAGCTCAAGCAGCGTGCAGGAGAGGAACTAACCAAGGAGTCTACCGTAACACAAACGAGGCTCCTTACCACATGAATGACACATTTCAAACCTCCATATATACTACGGAGGCCTTAATATAGCAAATCTGTATTACTCTCAAATCAAACTGCCTATATAACTGTACATCAAATCAACCCCTATACCCTACCCCTAGACAAGTACTAAGGGTTAGTGTGAATATCAAATCAACCCCTATACCCTACCCCTAGACACTACTAAGGGTTAGTGTGAATACCAAATCAACCCCTATACCCTACCCCTAGACACTACTAATGGTTAGTGTGAATACCAAATCAACCCCTATACCCTACCCCTAGACACTACTAATGGTTAGTGTGAATACCAAATCAACCCCTATACCCTACCCCTAGACACTACTAAGGGTTAGTGTGAATACCAAATCAACCCCTATACCCTACCCATAGTCACTATTACCCTACTCCTAGACATTACATTTGAAACCCTACTTCTTCAAAGAGTATCTTAAATAATCCCACAGCACCCTTCCTCGTACCAACTCTTCCCCTTCCCCCCAAAAGTGCCTAACACTCGCACTTGACCCCCCCCCCCTAGCACTGACTTTGCTGATAGCTACTTTATTGAGGAATCATGTACTTACGATGACTGAGATATGTGGTTGTCTTAAGATGATTGCACTAACTGTAAGTTGCTCTGGATAAGAGTGTCTTCTAAATGACAACAATTAAAAAAATGTTAATCTCTAAAAGAGAAAGACAAAGTAACACTGAATGAAAAAGGTGCCCCACACTACTGCAACACCACAACCAGGACAGTTTCCAGACAAAAAATATATATAATAAATTAAATACAAAACAATGACAAAACCGTTTTTTCCCAAGGGGGGAAACCTCTTGGCTCCTTTAGTTGTGAGCCCAGTGTGTTGGAGTTGAAGTCGTCAAATAAATAACCATGTTTCACTCTAACTCTGTGACTTGGCCCAAGACTTTAATTCGCTGAAGCAGTTGAGCATTAAACCCTATTCACAACTAAAACCAGCCCCAGCTCTTCAACACGACCGTAAATCCAGGGATACTATGTGGAGCGGCTTTTACGCACCAGGGAGCCTCTCCATCGCACGTAATGGCTGCCGTAAATAACACGCCACTACAGGAACATAAACCCACTATCACAGGGCTGGTGCCAAGTTAGAGCTGGACCAAACCCAAACGAGTTCCTTTACCATGACTAGTTAGACCGGAGTTGAACAACTGAACATGAGTTGAAGTAATAACTTTAGAAAGTTTAGTGACCTTTTTGGGAACTAGACCTTTTCTCTTCCAGAAGAGATGGGTTTTCTATCATAAAATGAGCCAACTCTAACATAAACAGGTTTAAACACAGGCACAGTGCAAAAAACAAAAACATCTAATCAGAAAATTAAAGGTAAATTGCAGTATTTTGATTTAATATTTAAGGGATTCAAGGAGTTACAAACAATTGACAAAACATATTGTACTGTCGACCGATTGTTCAAATTGCCTAAAGATGCTTACTGTATGTTAAAATCACCTCTATATGCAAAGGTCCAATTTGCCTCAAACATAACTGCAAATGACACTTCAGTGATTTGGCCTGGGTTCCTACAATTGTCCATTGTCCCTGCCTTTTGCTAACCACATCTACTTAAACACCCCAGGTAGAACAACCATGCAATAAAAAAAAAAAATGTCTCAACCCCAAATGGCACCCTATTGCTTACATACTACTCGATAATCTCCCTAAGGGCCGTGGTCAAAAGTAGTGCACTACATAGGGAATAGGGTGCCATTTGGAACGCGTCCCTACGTCTGCATACTAAGCCTTGCCAAGAGCTTCAACAACAACACACTTAGAACAGCATACATTATATTAAAAGCAGTCTTCTGCTTTTGTTCAATGTATAAATTCTGCCACTTAACAAGGCCCAGATCCGTAAAATCCAACTTTAAGATATCTTTACGTTGCCAGAAAATCCTAGCGAGACATTACACTATTTCACAGCTGAAGTATTTACTGTCCACAGACTTTATATGCGTATGGCAATTGGCCTTGCCCAGTGATACCAAGCCTAATAATTGAAAGCATACTCTAACGTGCTAAAACCAACCACTAACATTAAACTGCAGCTAGACTAGACTACATGCAGTCTTTTCAAAAAGAGGATCAACTCGATGTGAGAAAAACTGTTCAGGCAATCAGTAGAAAAATTAGCATAATCATTATTTCTAAAGCAACATTTACTTTGATGTCTCAAGTGACAAAAAAAAGGATTATACCTCTGATTATGATTAGTTTACTACCATGCAAGCTGTCTTTACGGATGTTCTTCCCTCTCTGTCCAGTAGATGGCCTTCTCTTCCTAAGAAAACACATCTGTCAAGGCCCATATTCACAAAGTGTCTCAGAGTAGGAGTGCTGATCTAGGATCAAGTCCTCCTTGTCCATATAATCATATTCATTATGATCTAAAAGGGAAAACTGATCCAAGAACAATACTGTATCGGTTACTTTTGTCACATTTAATGTCTCCTCCTTTACCCTTATCAGTCATATAATCTGTCAGATGAGATGCTTTATGGTTCTGCTGACTCCTCAAGGTTTGGAGAGTGGCTCTGCCTAGGGATTGTAGCTGGGTATTCAGGATTAACTTTGAACTCAATGGGATTATCATGCTATTACCTGGGAAGGTATGGTGGGGAAATAAGCAAGGCCCGTGATTTCATCCAAATATTACTACAGTATTGTTCGGTGAAAAGTGAAAACATTGGACTACCTAGTCAGCTGCACAACTGAATACATTCAACCGAAATGTGTCTTCTGCATTTAACCCAACCCCTGTGAAACGAGGCACGGGATATGGAGCCTGGTGTATGCATACGATCCATCATTATCAACATATATACTTATGGTATAAACATAGAATCATTACTTCAGATCAGGTCTCTGTCATAATATACAGCATATGGAACTGGGCTTGATTGCTCCATGCTATAGTAACCCAGTTGCACTAGACACAGTCCTAGCATGGCTGTGTAATTCTATAACATTGTGTTGTCATTTATTCATAAGGGACAGACAGACAGGGTTCTCAGTAGTGAATTACTAGACCTTCCGTAACCCCCTGATACCCCTCCATGATCCGGAGGAGATTTTAAATTAATTAGAGACGACTGCGTCTCTCAAGGCCACGTTGTGCACCAGCTGCAGTCTGTGCAATGTTATCAGTGAATGTGTGTGTGTGTGTGTGTAGGGGTGATGGGGTGGGGAGAGAGAGGGTGTGTGTGTGTGTGTGTGTGTGTGTGTGTGTGTGTGTGTGTGTGTGTGTGTGTGTGTGTGTGTGTGTGCGTGCGTGCGTGTGTGTGCGTGTGCCCCTCTCTCACTCAATAATCTCTTCATTACACAGTGCACCTCAGTATGAGGCTGGGAGGCTCTCGCTGAATCAAAGGTCTGGAGGATATCTCCTTGGCCCAGTACTGCAACACAAACATCAGGGACACAAAGCACCATGCAGGTTCCTCCTCCTTCATCAATAATACATGTTGTTTACTGTCTGCCTGCCAGGCTAGCAGTATATTGACCAGCCTGGATTCTGCCGGAAGAAGTGGCACAAGGGGATTTGTCTGACAGGCAAACTGTAGGCTAAACAATGTGTGTTCGCTACAATACAGAATACAGGTACTTACCTTCTATTATGACAACAACAACAACAGAATGCTTTAAAAAGTAGCATGTCATGTAGCATGTCATGTAGCATGTCATGTAGAATTTAATGTAGCATGTCATGTAGCATGTCATGTAGCATGTCATGTAGAATTTAATGTAGCATGTCATGTAGCATGTCATGTAGCATGTCATGTAGCATGTCATGTAGCATGTCATGTAGCATGTCATGTAGCATGTCATGTAGCATGTGTAGTATGTCATGTAGCATGTCATGTAGAATGTCATGTAGAATGTGTAGCATGTCATGTAGCATGTCATGTAGCATGTCATGTAGCATGTCATGTAGCATGTCATGTAGCATGTCATGTAGCATGTCATGTAGCATGTTTGCCTGAAGTGCCTTTACTCTCTTAGCCTAACTGCACTGAAATAATACATTTTCGAAATAACAATTTAATTTTAGACAGGTTCTTAGTAGTAGCTCTGCCCTTGGTACATTGAGCAGAGAACAATTACCATAATATCCCTATTTAAATTGCAATATAAAATAATATTCTTGAACATGGCCAGTTGCTAAAATAATACTTATCTTTGAAATACAGAGGATGGTGTAAACTGAACCTCACGCTATTCCCTAGAAATCACTGCCCTACAGATCCCTGGGGAGTCCATAAATTCAATTATCATGCAGGGCCAACCATTACATTAGAGCCTGGCTATTGCTCTCACGTAGGCAGCCACTGCGGATGTACAGTATACACACACCCCGGGATATGGTAAACCGTATGAGTGGCCCATTTATCATTGCCAAGGGACCCACACCCTGTCCATCCACACACAGAAAGAGAAAGAGAGAGAGAGAGAGAGAAAGAAAAAGAGAGAGAGAAAAAAAGAGAGAGCGAGAGGCACACACACACATACAAACACACAGAAACGTAAGCACACACACATCCCAACCCCCCCCCCCCCCACCCCACCCCACGTGCTCCGTCCAGAGACTGCTGGCTCTGTGGAGATGCGATTTAGGCCTGGCTGTCACCACTCGTCACCCAGCTCAATGTGTGAAACCACTATGGGAGAGAGGGATCCCAGTGATGGTCCCCATAATGGTTTCGCACATTGAGATGGGTGACGAGCGGTGACAGCCATCACTGGGATCCCACTCTCCCGGCACATAGCTGATAAGCCCCAATCTGTAGAGACAGCACCTGAGTCCCCAGTGGTCCCCTCGGTCCCCAGTCCCTCACCAGTGTCAAAGATCCTCCAAACAGCTGTCAAAGGCATCTCCATGCTGTCTCCACACAGACCTCAGTCCACCACACAGACTTCAACCATAGAAATACAAGAAATATACTATAAAATGGAAGTAGGCTATTATACTAGCACCATTCTAGAATAGAAGTAATGCTATTTCTATTACTTCAACTCACTATGCAATCCCTTTCTCTCTTTTCCCACTAATGCAGAGCTTATAGCTAGAATGCATAGGCACACTTTTATGGTTCATCAACCATTTGGCCTACTGCACTGTATGTTTGTCCTGATCTCTTTTAAGACTCAGATTTGTAACAGCACCCCGTTTATCTTAAGTGCATTTTCCCCATGAATTACCACTGGTGCATTTGGATCCTTTGGAGTAAATGAGACTGCTGAATAGCCCAGAATGCGATGCTGATGAGAAAATGTTTCAGTCCCGTTCGCTTGAGTTTCATTCAAGCGTGAGCGAATCACATGCAGTAATCAAGGAAGGAGAAATAAAGTGGTGTGAGTGTGTGTGTTTGTAGACTTGCATGTGTGTGAATGTGTCTGTGCATGCAAGCTGTATGCATCTACACTTCATTATGGGTCTATTAAGCTGTGATACCGTGGTGTGCCTCAGAAGGCAAAGAAATAAAGTGTGTTTCACACAAAGTGCAGCATTTATTTTCCCACGTTGTTTAGACAGCCGCTTCCAGTGGTCATAATCTCAGCCAGCGTTTTAAATGGGCCTTTAACGTACAGCCAGAGCAGCAGCAGCACCTAGCGACCTCAGAAGCCAAACATTATTTACTTTTTTCTCTCTCTTTCTCTCACAGGAAACCCAGCATCCTGCCTAGGACTAACTTATCCTGCCTAGGACTAACTTAGACAGAGAGAGACAGAGAGAGAGACAGAGAGAGAGACAGAGAGAGAGACAGAGAGAGAGACAGAGAGAGAGACAGAGAGAGAGACAGAGAGAGAGACAGAGAGAGACAGAGAGAGACAGAGACAGAGACAGAGACAGAGAGACAGAGAGACAGAGACAGACAGACAGACAGACAGACAGACAGACAGACAGACAGACAGACAGACAGACAGACAGACAGACAGACAGACAGACAGACAGACAGACAGACAGACAGACAGACAGACAGAGAGAGAGAGAGAGAGAGAGAGAGAAACACCCAAACACCCACCCACGCATGCATGCCCACACACACTCCCCCCACACTCCCAGGACTCATTAAGCCAGCCAAGCCCAAATACTCCTCTCTCTCTGGGCTGGCTTGGATGTGAAGAATTCCAGAATTCTGAATTCCAGGGGAAACCCACAGCAGCGACTGGTACTGAATGAGAGGGTTTGACTGGAGAAAGACAGGCCACGCTTGTTGGAGTGACTGGGCCTGTGTTCTGCCTTCTCTGAGCATGAACACGACCAGTTAACAGAGCTCATCATCAAATACCTTGTGGGGGATCCAGTGTTTTTCTTCCTGACTGAGTTTGAACGGAAGGTGGCTGGGTGGGGCTGGCTGATTAAACACCCTGCAGGGCTTAAGATAATGTTTAAGCAGTAAACAGCACGTTCAAGGCCTGGCAGGTATGGCTATAACAACATCTCCTTATAACCAATAAACCAATGCATAGAAGTAATGTCTATCATATAGGGACTCAGTATCTTAACCTCAATTCTCATTTAGAAGACCAGGGGCCATATCTATCAAGTGTCTCAGAGTAGGAGTGCTGATTTGAATAGGGTTAGATGGACAGGGTGAGCAACTGATCCTAGATCAGCACTCCTACTCTGAGACACTTGATACATATGTATTGCTTTTTTACAAACTCCTGTAGTTTAAGTTCTGATAACAAACTTTAAATGCCCAATGAAGAATGATACAGAAGTCTAAGGCCCATGTCATTGGCAGTTGCCATGGTTTTGCGCAACTGTACCCCCCAATTTAAAACACTAGCTAAAGTTAAGACTTGTTACTCAGTTGTATTAACATCGAGTGTTGTATTACAAAATCAAAATCCTCTCTCCCTCCCTCCCTCCGCAGAGAAGAGAGCATAACTAGTTAAAGAGGAGGGTCAGAGATGCACACTTCAAAGTCTACAGCATTTAATCTGTAGTCTTCTGGAGGCTGTGTGTGTGTGTGTGTGTGTGTGTGTGTGTGTGTGTGTGTGTGTGTGTGTGTGTGTGTGTGTGTGTGTGTGTGTGTGTGTCGGTATCTGTATATCATTACGTGTCTGTGTGTGTGAGGAGGTTACTCTCTAGTTCACCTTGCCATCACATTAACAATTATCTCCCTGATGCAGCCCTCTCGTTTGATTTCTATTAAAGACCCTAAAGAGCATGCCTGAGCTCCCAGAGGAGAGGAGCATCTCCCAGGCATGTGTGTGTGAGAGGAGGGATAATCCCAATTTCAAAATGGAGCTCAGAGAGACACACACACACACACCCCGCATTCTTCTTTTACCACTCCCTTCCCCTCCTCCTGTCTGGCACAGATAACTCATCCCTCCTTCACCCCCCTTTCCTCACACACACACGGAGTTGTAATTAGCATGGCATCCACTCTCATGACTCGAAGAAGCAGTACTCAGAGAAAGCCTCACACAGCCAGGCAGTAGATATTTCCCTCCTAGCTCTTCACTAAGGTCAAAGGCTGATCAGTCTCTTAGTCTGACTGACTACAGGACGAGGTGCTGACACACAGAGTTTCCCAATGGAGCCTGAGATAAGAGCTATGTGGGAACTTCCTTCTCTTGTGCTGGGACTGTATGGAATTTGCTACAGTGAGCCTCAACAGCGAGAGCCTGCACTGTGTTAAAACATATATGACTCTGATTGCATGGTCACGCCTGACCTTGCAGACGGCTACAGCATGCCTCAGGAACCGCAATGCAGAAATCAATACACTGGGTAGGTCATTCTCCACAGTCACAAACTAACATCCAAGTTTTTTCCAAAGACTCCATGGTAAACATCACTGTCTCAGTGGGGTGCTTCCAGGAAACATTTCTCTTACAATCTACATCGTCATTTAGCAGATGCTTTTATCCAGAGCAACATTTTCATACTGGTCCCATGTGGGAATCAAACCCACAACCCTGGCAGTGCAAGCGCCATGCTCTACCAACTGAGCCGCGCAGGACCATCTATATGTACAGTACAGTATGCTGTCATTGTCATGATGCGTATGCTAGCCACTCTATACAGTATGTAGTGTTGTTCATATCCATGTCTGTTCTACTGTATTTTAGTGTTACGAGCCCAGGCTGTTAACGATATCGGTATTCTCAGGTGGACTTCTAGAATGCTGGAACTCGATACCACTACCACCACGAAAAAGCATTGTAGATATGGCGATCCTAGAGTATGTCAATCTCAAGTCTGCTTCAGGCTTGTTGCCATAGCGCTTTTTTATGAAGCTATTTGGGGCTGTAGTGAATTTACTGCGGCTCTAAACAGCTGAGTCCAAGGCCTGGCTGTCGTTCTAGAGACCGTGGTCAGCTGGTATCTGCTCTGTCACACTGTCGGTCCCCTCTCTGCGAAGCCTACCTCACGCCCTCTGAGTCAGCACGACTGGCTCCCTGGTCTGCTTTCCCCTTGTTATATAACCACTGTGTGTGTCTGTGTGTGCGTGCGTGCGTGTTTAAGCGCTACATTTGACGTCATCCCTGAAATCTGCAGCACTAATGAGCCATAATATGGGTTGATAATAACATTGCGATGGGAGCAAGACCTAGAATTGCCACCCAGAAAAGTACTGCAAGACCCAACGTAAATGTATGTTTTTGGTTGAGGAAAGTTAGCAGTGCAGTGACCTTGGTCGATGACCGAGCAGGACTGGCATGCCTACAACAGTGGGCTGTGGGTTTAAGGCTGATGATGTGTGTGTGGTGTGTCTGTGTGTAAGACAGAGCATCAACAGTACCATTGTTCCTTCGCTTTTGCTTCGTGCGACTTCCCTCTGCAGGCGAGCCACGGCCAGTTTCTCCCTGAACAAAAGATAGAGAGAGAGAGAGAAAGGAAAGGAGAAAATGAGAGAGAGAGAGAGAGAGAGAGAGAGGGAGGGAGAGAGAGAGAGAGAGAAAGAGAACGAGAAAGAGAGCGAGAGAAGGAAAGAAAGAGGGAAAGAGAGCGAGAGGAGGGGAGAAAGAAAGAAAGCGAGAGGGGAGAGCAAGAGAGAGAAAGAGAGAGAGAACAAGAGAGAGAGAGAGAGAGAGAGAACAAGAGAGTGCGAGAACAAGAGGCAAGTGAATAGCTGATCATTTTTCATTGGGACACAGTCAGGCAGGCCTGTCACCTCTCTCTGTCAGTGCTCCACGCACTGTGTTCTGCCAAACAACTAGCTAACAGCACTGTGGTTTACCAACACGTCAACAAACAACAAACAGAAAGGGTCTAGGGGGCAGCAACTAGACACTACACAGTAAACAGAGACACACTAGCCTATGCCTTGATAAAAATAGCACACAAAAAGCACGAAAAGCATTCCACATTGACAACCATAAACATCCACTCAGTCATAGAGATACAGCGTCTAGCGTTCTATTTCTATGAAAACTGTAGAACAGACAACCCCCCAATCTCACGCGAGCTCAATCATTTTGCTAATGAGAGAAAGCGGTGCGCTCATGTACTGGCACTGATAACGATGGCCTCTTTAGAGCTTTTCCCAAGGTATCACTGCCTGACTGACTAACAGTACTCTCGGCCAAGCATGCCTTCCATATTAACAACATACTGTAACATGTTTGAAAGCTACAGACAAGAGGAATTGTACTGCTGCGGTTTCAATGCCAGCCAGTCATCATCATATTGTTACCCCACAAAATAACACTTAGTATTCCATATTACTGTAGCTACCTGTCTGGAAGCAACAGACAACTCCTCTAGGCCAGGCATACCTTCCATATTAGCAACATATCTGAAGGCAGGAAACAAGAAGAGGTACTGTAATGCTGTGGTTTCATTGCCCACCAGCCACCATTGTTAGATTACAAAATAACTCTTAGTATTAGAAATAGGGCGATTTCACGGCATCGGAATTGCGCTGAGACTCCAACAATGAGTTTCTTCTTTGACTTACCTGGGGAAAGTCCTGTGTTAAAAAGACCACCAAGGTAGTAGCTATAGTAGATGAATATGGATATAGTAGATGAATATGGATGTAGTAGATGAATATGGATGGTGAAGTCCCCACTGAATTTGCAGTTTGTAGGACAATACTCGCCAGCGCTAAATAAGAAAGTTCTGGTTTGTTTGTCATCCAACTGCTGTGTGTGAGGAAAGGGAAAGAGAGCCAAATTCAATTACGCAAAGCCTTGGCACGCTGACTGATTGAGAAACATTGGTGCGGTGAATCCGACCGGAAGTTTATGCAGTGAATCTGAGTGTAAGTTGACCTGCCCTATTAAAACACACACACACACACACGCAAACAAAACGTGCACACACACACACACACACACACACACACACACAGTGACTGAGCTGTGAGAAATCGGTGCCCATGTGATCCTATACGCTACACCTGAAACACACGGCAACACACTCACGCTCCAGCTGCGCAGTCCTCTTAGTAACCGTTCCAGTTACTTTGTGTGTGTGTGTGTGTGTGTGTGTGTGTGTGTGTGCGTGTGTGTGCTGTGTCACCTTGTGAGAAACTCCTGAACTTCTGTAACTCGTCACCACATCTACACTGTTTTCCTAACTGGCAACTCATCACATACTGGCATCTCATCACATATCCTGCTGCTACTGTTTATTATCTATCCTGTTGCCTAGTAACCTTACCCCTACCCATACACATATCTACCTCAATTACCTCGTACCTCTGCACAGTGACTCGGTACTGCTACCCCGTGTATATAGCCGAGTTATCGTTACTCATTGTGTATTTATTCCTCCTGTTGTTATCTTTGTATTATTCACATTTTTTCTCTCTCTGCATTGTAGGGAAGTAAGCATTTCCCTGGTAATCTACACCTGTTGTTTATTAAGCAAGCCTTTGTTAGGTCTGCGAGCTAGACATGTAAGGGGTTAAGTTTCAGGCCACTTATTCACAGACATGTTACAGGGGGCAGGAAACTTAAGCTAACTGCGCCCGTTGAGAAAATCATTGGCAAAAATAAAGCCATTTTACATTCTGTGTAAAACATAATTACAGTAATTGGTACATTTTTAACAGGCAGTCAAAACAGTACCTCAACATGGCAACATTAGACTCCAATTTCAGCCCTGAGAATGTGGAGGGGTGGTATTTGAATAGGATCATGTAAGTAAGGGGTGGAAAAAAACGGCCTGGGTAATAGACGACCCATTTAGCATATTTGATCCCGACATCATGTGGCATCTGCATTTCAACCACCTCCCAAGTTAGCCCGTTCTGCTGATCTGTTTCTCTGGGAACAGCTAGGCTAGCCTGTCCATGACCAGCTGTGTAAACCTACCTCTCAAAAGAGGCACAGAATGAGAGTCAGTCCTAAAAGCTATGATGACAAACATTCCAGATATCAGAACTCATCCTCCTTGAGCTGTGATGGTGGTTATAAATAAATAAGGCTGTGTTCCAATATGTCACACAAGCATGCAGTACCACTTACTAGAATGTATTGGGCATGTGTTCTAATTAAATGGTATAGTACTACGGAATTGGAACATGGCCAAGATGTGTTCCAATACTCTGATCCCATGTTTGATCGAACACAGGCAGAAAGGAAGCCTGCTGTATGCTCAGACTGCTAGCTGTCCACAGTTGACCATGTCTTTGTGAAGCTTTTCATCTCAATATTTAATTGAAACCCCAGCTGCGTCCAAACCCTCCTCCCTCCATCCCTGCTTTTTCCCTGCTCTTTGAACACAGTTAGGGACCTTCGGGAGCGAGTGCATTCCAACGGCAGCGACGGGCAGAGAGATCGGGGTTGGCACCTCGCTGGCCTCCAGCAGTTCCCAGTGACCTGGAATCACCTGGCACTGCCCGCACCAGTGCTCAGTCTGTGCCCACAGTCTGCCCACAATATATCCACCACGAGCAGTTGGGGCAGTGTAGAGCAGGAACGCAGCCTGACTAGCTCCACGCTTCAGTGAAGCAGGCCCAACCACATAACACCCCCCGCGGACGCCCCACTGCTTCCCACGCCCCGCACAAGCTGCTGCTGCTGCGAAGGGCAATGGGCCAAGGACCAGGGAGGGCCAATCTCTGCCCCCAGGCTGACACCACGGGCAGGGTAGGGGCAAGGGAGAGCCCCCCAACCATCTCATATCCCACATGCCATCTCATCGCTCGCCCTATAGGGCTAGGGGTACTTTTGGCAATATGTACTGACAGTATGAATGTTATGCCAAAAACGACATTTGATTGGTTACTGCAGGATATGGGATGAGATCTATACTGAAACCTTATTAATCAGGGTCCATATGTTTCTGAACTACATCTGTCACATCTAGTTCTGATCCAGGATCAGCTGTCAGGGTCAGCTGTCAGTTGTCCACCCACCCACGCAATACTTTATGGGTCTTTTCCTCATTGGGATGTTGGTCTTCATGCACCATCACAGCAACATCACCTTCCTTTAGGTTTCATATGACAGCCTAGAATGTGCCAAGGCGAGGCGAGGAAAGGTGTGTGTATGAACACAGATCAAATCAGCCCTGTTTCCCCATACATTCTCCCACATTCTCCAGGCTAACCAATCTTTACCATCTCCAGATTGTTTTCGTCGTCACGCGGAGACAAAGGAGCGCGGCTGCTTTGGCGTCGGAGCATACCCGCGTGCAAAGACATGATCTGGCGAGGGGCAGGAGGATCAATCATTCTCCGGGAGATGTTATTTGCCAACCTGAGCAGACACGTTCGCCCCCAGACACGCTTTGAACTGCATTGTGGGAGGCAGCTCGTTTTGTTGCGTTTTTTTCTTTTATCCTTCCATTGTCAACCCTTGTCCCTTGTGTGAGGTTGTCTGGTTGAAGTCTATTTTGTCATGTCTAAGTTTGCCTGATGAGGAAAGACGGGAATATACAAGGAAAAAAGTTATCCGTACTCATAATGCTTCGGGTAACTCTGTATACCAAACTACACATTCATACACTGGCAAGCCAAACCTACCTCTCTGTCCTATCAAAACCATTGTTACATATGCAGTAGCGTTGTGGCAATGAGAAAATTACATACTGCGGCAGGTAGCCTAGCGTTTAGAGCACTGGGCCAGTAACCGAAAGGTTCAAATACCCGAGCAGACAAGGTGGAAACCTGTCAATGTGCCCTTGAGCAAGGCACTTAACCCTAATTTGCTGCAGGGATGCCGTACTACTATGGCTGACTCTGTAAAACAACATATTTCACTGCTGTGACAATAAGACATTGTCCATGGATGTACGCTACAAATAGTCATGCCTGGGAAGAATTTGGCTAAAACAGGAAATCCGACCTCACCATCCACTACATAATAATGAAAACTCTTCTACAGCAACATCAGCTCTCACAGACTATACTTTAAACACACCACTCTGGGAAAAGGATGCCTGAATAAAATAGCCCTCCAATAGTGTTAATACAAGGCTTACATAAGCAAACGGAACATCTAAACCATGACATTATCTCAATCTGAGTAAACCACAAATGTACACAGAGTGAAGTGGATGGGAAGCATAAATGTTTAGCTGATGATGAGTCCCCATGCATTTATGTATTAGCGCTGGCTAGCTCCACGCTGAGTTTTAACTCTGCAGATGAGCAAATCTGGTGTGTGTGGGGGCACGTGTGACTAAACATGTGTCCGTGTGTGTTTGGAGAGACCTTGCCGGTTGGCTCTCTTTTTGGCCATTTCCTTAATCCGTCTATTCCACGGTTATGCAACCCTCACTGTGATTCCAATGCCACATTTCCCTCCATGGAGCGTCAGGCCAATGAGTTTGTTCAGGCGCTTACTAAGTTATAGCATCCATTAGAAAGCAATAATGGCTAGTGTGTGTGTGTGTGTGTGTGCATCTACGCACATGTATGTTATGCACTTACAGCCATGTCACTGGAAAACATTCCCCCTTAGCACTGAGAGGCAGAGAGAGGCTGATACCCCTACCACCCACATCTGAGGGTCTCTGACCTCTGGTACCCTGTCCAGACCTGGGCTACACGGGAGAACAGCAGGAGGCCGGAGCCATATGTTATCACCTCACACACACACACCCATGAAATGAGGTCAGAGGGCCAATGAGTGTTACCACACCGCAGGCGTCAATAATGGAAGACATGAAACATGATGAGGTTTCTTTAGAAACACACAAAGAACACAAAAGCGTTGTTTTGGATAAGAATGGCTCCACCTTAAGAAATTTGAACACTTTATAAATTATGGAAAGCCTTGATAGAGAACAGCCAGTGAACGAACCATGAACCTTTTCAGAGGCAGAGACATATTTTACAGTAGGAAAAGTTCAAGTGGAATGTTGTTCACATATTATATGCTTTGCCAATTGCCTTATCTTCTGAAATTACAGCACATTTATCACACATTTTATTTCCACACAATTAACAAAACCCGAGGATCTTTAGCTCATATTACCCGTCATCGATCAGTAACAGTCGCACAAACCACTAATCCTCTGTCCAATGACAGCTATGGCGAATTTAGCCCTGGAGCCTTGTGTCTGACATGGTTTAGAACGTTCCTTGCGAGCAAGGATCCCCCCCCTCCCCCACCCCCCGTCTCTCTAAACGTTTTCTCATTGGGCATGTCACGGCTGACCTCGGTTGTTTCTCAACCACATCAGCCACAGTCAGACGTATTCCACCTCAGACGGAACGAAACACTCCGACAGAACAGATGTACTCTGAAATGGCCTCCGATGCCCCGCCATCACAAGACAGTTTGCAGACAGAACACAGACAGCCGGATCGGGATGAATGGAGATTGTGAATCATCAGTCACAAACCACTGCAGGTGTTCAGTGTTGGAACCAGACGCAAACGTGCACGTGACTGTGTGTACATACACACACGTATGCATGCATGCACACAAACGTACACGCTATAGGGTATTTTCACCATCTATATCAAACCACAGTCACTCAGGTAGACGCTCGTGTTCCAACATGTAATCGTGTGTGTATCACTCCTATAATTGTCTTTATCTGTCCATTCCTTTCCCCATGGAGCCAGTGTTGATGTCACACTGACCAACACGTGACAACAACCATCACAAGCTTTTCATGCGCTCTGCAGCAGGCCCTTCAAGTGCACTGACTGCCTCTCAATATGGGGGGGGACTCCCTCTTAAGCCTCACAGACACGCACGCACACCATACCCCATTATGGCTGTTTACTGCTGACTCATCCAGGCTAGTTTTAAAGGCCACCCCTGGTCCCTTTTTACTCATTGTGAATGGGAAGCCGTCGACCATCGTTTCAGAGGCAGCGCAAACACTGTCCCCTTTTACAGCAGCAGACAAACAAGTCATTCCTCTAGAATAGACAAAGGTACAGGTAAACACTGGCTCTCGTTCTCTCAAGGGTCCCTGGTCTCCCTGGAGAGGCCATTACAACGTGTTAGCTATGTCACACACTGACACACACATACCGATGTGGACACACACGCACACCTACATCTACGTCTCTAAGAGAGCACCAGGTACCAGCAGCCAATCCAGTTCTGACCCCACTGAGCCAAATATAAAGAAAGGAAACGGCAAGTGGATGAGGTCTGCTTGTTTCTCCCACAATTATCCTGTGATTTACGATTGGGATAGAGGGGAGATTAAATTTGTTGATATTCCCCAGGCTCGGGTTAACCTCAATCTGAAGCCATGTAACTCAAAGTGCTGATTTAGGATCAGTTACGCATTTTATATCACAATGAATAAGATTACATTGACAGGGGAAACTGGATCCTACATCAGCACTCCAACTGAGAGGCTTGATACATACGCTCCAGTTCATTCCCAACAAGCGTTTTTTACAAATGGTTTTGTTTCCGAAAAGGGCATCTTTAAAACGTGCGAAAAGATCAATCAAGAGATGTTACTCGAATGGTTTGACACCTGTCCTTGGTTAAGAATCATGATGGAAGCTTACGTTTCCAGGTTTTAACAATAACGAAAGCATTTTCTTCACAAGTAGATGAACGCTTGTCAGATATCCTGTCATTTTCTCCGTCCACGCACCTTGGTTGGACTGTGAGGCTGCGACTGTATACCGTTCACATTGTAGCTTTTCTCATCACATTTTTGTGGGATAAAGTATGAAGCTTTGATGGCAAAAAAAAAAAAAAAAACTCTCAAATGACAGCAGACACATCAATCTTCTCATAAATAGTTTGCATGTGAAAGTTATGACCCAGTTACTACTGAAAGCCTACTGCTTAAAACTAGTCTTAAAGTCTTAAAACTAAATCCAATCTGGGGTGTTTCCAAATAACTTTTATGTCCACCGGTTTTATCTCTTAAACGTAATCCTTAGTGGACACATGTATCAAAGGGATAGATGCCAACACAATTAAAGATGAAGGTTATATTTAAAGAGGCACAACAACCAGAGTTCTACAAGCCTGTGTTCCAAGAACCTGTCATTGCATAAAGACTCTGATGAGAAATATAATCCATGGCTTTATTTTGTGGGCCAAACCTGATTGGCAAACTTTGCAATTCAGCAGTCAGCGACTGGAATAATGGCCTGCTAACATTTTCAACCTTGGAGAACTCCCGTAGAGCGAACCCAGCCGTTTTAAACCACAAGAATGTGGAGTTTTAATGGCATAATTTAACAGGGTAATACTGTACTTTGTCTCTAAAGGCAAAGGAGTAATCAGATTCCACCAACACCATCCATTGACAGTTACCACATAAAACCCTTTCATTGCCTATAAATGGTGTTGGGGTATTAACTTTTAATGTTGCTTTTGAGTGGGACACTACATTCAGCAGGCAGTCAGCCACAACATGACAAGGACTTAACAGTCTTTCACATTTGAAATATGTCTTTCACATTTGAAACTATGTTGGCAATCGAAAACAAGCCGAGTCGTTGCGGCTATAGAACAAATACATTCATATAGCCTACACAGCTGTCAAGCTGAAATCTTGCTAATCTCAAAATGACTGAGCTATCCATCAGAGACAAGGCATTTTGCCTTGCCCCGTTTTCAACAGGGAAACTTAGACAGACTTAGACCGAAACAGGCTCATACTGGCTTGTCCCATGTCGGGGAGCCCTCCAAAGACCTCTGCTGTTTTTAGAGTTTCCCACGTGCCTGTTCTTAGCAAGATAAATGTGTTTCAGGACTATGGGAGGAATGCATTCACTGCTGCTCTTAATTGATGTAAGTGGTCGTCAGCAGCTGTACAGACTGTCGAAACAGAGCCAGGGGTTAGAGAAGGGAGAGGAACTCAGGCCTCACACTCAGGCCTCACACTCAGGCCTCACACATCATTACTGCTTTACGGGTGCCTCTGGGTCTCCCCACTGTGTGTGTGTTTGCATGCGTGTGCGTGTGTGTGTGTGTGTGTGCGCGTGCGGTCTTGTTCATGCTCATTTAAGTGTGTGTTTGCATGTGTGCGAGTGTGTCCAACCCCAGTGCTGGACAGCGCAGAGCGGGAGATAGACTGGCCTTTGGGGAATTGGGTCCTCTTCCCAAATGAAACGAGTCTGGCTGCAAATGGGTTGGAAATGCTCCCATGCTGGGACACACTGGGGCTGGCCATTGAACAGGAGAACATTCCTCAGTAATTCATTTTGACCTGAACCCAATATGCTAGCTGGGTCGATGAATGGAAGGGGGGGGGGGGGAAGAGAGGGAAGAGAGGGAGAGAGAGGGAAAGAGAGAGGGAGGACTAAAAGCATAATATTGTATGGCAGTAACCGGTTGTGATTCCTGTATGCTTATTTGGCAGCGGCTTGTCTGTCAACAAACTGACTGTCCATGTAGACATTTGGATTACATGCAAAGTGGTTGGCAGGACATTGTGAGTGGACAATATGTTGTGCCACCGTACCACTGGTTGGACTGGCATGACAACTTTTACAGTACTTCCACTAAAAGATCAACATTCATATGGTTTCATCTGAAAGTATACTCTTAGAGGGATCATAACAAATAGGACATTTACACAACCAATCCAGTGACTCCACAATACATTTTAAACTGGCTCATATACCGTAGATTACATAGTACAGTTCATGACATACATTAACATCAAACTCTGTACGGGAGTAGAATGGGGGGGGGGGATAATGTCACTCAGAAAATGTTTTCATTCATCCATCGCGGGGACACATGCAGCGTGACGCTTTTAATTCCATCAAATCACATCTCTCCACTTCGCAATCCTCTTAAACTAATCCCCAGGTATGTTTCAGAGGCCGCTGGCCTCAAACTGGAAAGCACCAGCAACGCATCTGCCCAGTGTGAACACTTTCACTTGGCCAGAAGCTGGGCCAGGCTGCCTGTAAAGTATCACTGCCTTGGGGCATCTCAGCCTGGACCTTAACTGTTGTACTGCCTTGGGGGCATCTCAGCCTGGACCTTAACTGTTGTACTGCCTTGGGGGCATCTCAGCCTGGACCTTAACTGTTGTACTGCCTTGGGGGCATCTCAGCCTGGACCTTAACTGTTGTACTGCCTTGGGGGCATCTCAGCCTGGACCTTAACTGTTGTACTGCCTTGGGGGCATCTCAGCCTGGACCTTAACTGTTGTACTGCCTTGGGGACAACTTACCCTGAACCATATAGCATTATAGTGAATCATTATAGGCAATCATAGCCTCCCTTGTGATTAAAAAATATGTTGTTAAAGAATAACAGAGTAAAACTGCAATGCTATTACATAGTCTAACCGCAACGCTATTACATAGTCTAACCGCAACGCTATTACATAGTCTAACCGCAACGCTATTACATAGTCTAACCGCAACGCTATTACATAGTCTAACCGCAACGCTATTACATAGTCTAACCGCAACGCTATTACATAGTCTAACCGCAACGCTATTACATAGTCTAACCGCAACGCAAGTGTGTTTGTTTGAGACAGAATAACACAGTTTGACAGGAGAAAATAAACCAACAAACATGTTGTCATCTCCTAAGGTCCTGTGTTGTCATGTTGATGTGTTTCTGTCGCCTCGTTGTTTACTCCGATAATCACCGAGACAGAAATAGGAGCCGTCGCTCAAGTCAGTGGTGTTTGAGTGACAGCTAAGGCTTCTGTTGATAAGGGTGGGCATGCAGTACAGTCATCCCGTATACGGTGACTGCTGTGGGGCTGGCATATGTAGCTAGCTAGCTCTCCCCTCACCAGTCATGGAGGAATAGGGTTAGTGGTCTACAGGAGCCCCACAGCTGTACAATGGAGCTGGCCACATCCATCCACAACGCAGGCACACACACACACACACACACACTGGGGGAGAGCCAGGGGCACCCAAGCCAAAGCAGTAATGATGTGCACACACACACACACACAATCCCAGCAAGGGAGCACAATCCATACCCCACTATTGCTGTTTCTATGGCAGGATTAGATTCACTGCTGGGGGAAACATACTAATCTTTAATATGGCTAAGAGGAGACGAAATACATTCCAAAACACACACACACACACACACACACACACACACACACACACACACACACTAACTTGTTGAACCTCTCCTTGAACGATTGGGCACATATTCCCTCCGTTATCAATCAATCAGAATTAAAGCCGCTTACAGGGCCGGCCCCCGTGCCGTTGCCACTAGCAACAGGGCACACAATTGCTTTCCTTTTCCCTGCACTGGCTAATAAAGGGATCCTGTAAATCAGGATCATCTCCTGTAAGTAGCCTCATTCCCGAAATAAGAAATGTAGCTAACGTTAGGCTACACGCCCATCGGAACCAGTTGGACAAACACCGCACAGCAAGCTGACCCCGATTTAAAGAGGCACAACCGGTCTAATATGATAACGCTACAATCAACGACACACACGCAGCAAGGGAGCACGTACACTGCATTTAACTTTGCGGCTCCTTGCAACTTAAAGGACACATCTGGCTGAAATTCACCGCAACATGAAATGACAACAGAAAGAAAACACAACACCTTTAAGCCCAACATAATAACCTACTATTATTGGTCACGTAGAAGCCTATGCACCTGATACAGAAGCTTGATGCCTCCAGTTCACAAAATAGGAGAAGAAATAATGCTGAAGTCCCATGTCTTAAAGGGACATATCCTGTCTTAAAGGGACATTGCCACTCTTAAAGGGACATCTCCTGTCTTAAAAGGAAAAGAGTGGTGTTGTTATGAGCGTCTAGGTGTTCTCCTTACCATGCCTGAGGTGATGCATCCTGGTGTTCTGTCTTCAGCTGACACACATGGTAATCCTGCTGCACGCTGCACTGCACAGCAGCTGCTGCAAGCCACTGATCCCACCCACGATAAAGTTTACATCCACAATGCAGCCCTGTGCTCGGTGTGACAACTGCGCAGAACAGCAATCGCCCTCTCTCTCTCTGAGCCTCTCTCTTTCTATTGCACTCCCTCTTTCTCTCTCTCTGACTTGCTCTACACACAACCTCTGCCTGTCCTCACTCTCACACACTGCGTGTGTTTCTATCACTCTGCCTCTCTCGTTCTCTCTCTCTCTCTCTCTCTCTCTCTCTCCCTCTGACAACATGCACACTGCTGCCTCTCAATGCTGTTTCTCACTTTCTCCTCTGTCTCTCTCCCTCTCTGCCCCTCTCTCGCTCACACTCGCGTTACATACTCTGCCGCTCTCACACAGTCTCTCTCTCTCTCTCTCTCTGTCTCACTCTCGAGGTCCCTCCTCTTTCTGTGCCTCAGCGCTTTTCTCCTGCTCAAGCTACAGGACGTTTAACATGTGTTGGGGGGTGGGGGGTGTAGGGAGGGGTGAGATGGCTGCTGGCTCTGAAGGTGGCACTTTCCTCTGGGGAGATGAAGGGAGATGAAGGGGGGTGAGGAGAGATGGGGAAGGGGTGGGTGACAGCAGTGAGGGGGTGGGGGGGGGGGTTCAGGGACGTGAGTGGAGCTCGGCTTGAGATGTTTCTGACTGAGCTCTTTTCAGAGCAAGAGAGAGAGAGAGAGAGAGAGAGTGAGTGAGAGAGAGGGAGGCCTGGCTTCCTGGGACAAACTCCAGCCCATCTGCCGCAATCACAATCAGTCTCAACTGAATGGCTGTGACAAACCAAAGCCCCGAGCCTCTCGCTCAGGACGCCTACGAGGGTGGAGGGGGGAGAAATGGGGGAGAAGTGGAGAGGAAGGGGGAGGGGACCCCTCTCCATTGTCTCCCCCCTCCACTGTGAAAAGGGGGCAGACACTGGAGGGGTGAAAGGGAAATTGAAAGGGTCCCGGCAGGCAAAAGCAGTCCTTGTTAAAATAAAGAGGAAGAGAAAGGAAGAGCTACTCCCGGCCTAGCCAATCATGGTCCCTCTGCCCAACATTCACTAGTCGCTAATGTCGCTAAATGAACAATTACGCTAAACACATGAGTAATTAGTAGCACCACAACCAAAGAGGAAAGTTGTAGTTGGGTGAAAAATCAACATGCACATACCACCGCATTTTGGGTGGCAGAAAGTTAGGAGTTAATTAGATGGGGGTAAAACTAGAAACGTGCACATTGCAGTGAGAACATACAGGATCTGAAAGTCAACATTTGAACCGGCTAGAGGACGCGACATCAGCTGGAACGTTTGATTGTAAAATCTTGGCGTGTCAAGACTACACATTTTCATTACTGGATCGTTGTGTCCCATAAAATTGACAGTGAGAAACCTATTCATCATAATAACAGGGAAGATTGACGACGGCTAATTATATTGAATATGACCGAAGTGTCATGCATCAAGCTTTATTGCATTTATCATAAGTTGCAGATGTGTCATACACAGACACATGCGCGCACACACACACACAATCTGAATATGTGGTGTGGGTCTAATTTGATTTCTAGAGCAGGTGGTCATCAATTTGGTCCCATTGTCCTGTTTGGATAAAAAAAGATAAATGGACTCAGAAGTCAACAGGAACGGATACATAATCAAGAAATATTGAGGAGTCGCCCCACTTTAATTCAATAAACTGCACGGCCCCCCAACACTGAGCGACGGCCATGTCTACAACGGGATCCAAAATGGACACACAGAAACACAGCTTGTCTGTACTGAGACAGAAACCAGCAGACCAAGCCAAGTCATTCATAGCAGAGTCCGATCCCCCCGAAACAGGAAGCTCTGTTTGTTTGGACTTCCACCACATGGACATTGTATTAGAAGAGTAACAACATGTCCAGGGGTGAGTTAGTGTGTGTGTGTGTGTGTGTGTGTACGAGTGTGTGTGTGTGCATGTGTGTGCATGTGTGTGTGTGTGTGTGTACGAGTGTGTGTGTGTGCGTGTGTGTGTGTGTGTGTGTGTGTGTGTGTGTGTGTGTGTGTGTGTGTGTGATCTTCTCAACTCATTAGGAGGCCCTGCTTACTTCACTGCCAGTGGTGTCAGTGACAGATTCCAATGTTTAGAAACACATGGGTACCAACATACCCCACACACACAACCTGACCGGGTCCACTACCACTACTACTACCATCCCCCCGTTAACCATCACCAACGGGCTAGCATTCCACTGAAAGGTGGGGGGTGGGTGGTGGATGGTGATACTGCTGGGAGAGGAAGGGGAGGGGGAGACAGGGTTGATAAGGGGCGGTATGGGGGGTGGTGGTGGTTAGGAATGGGAGTTGAGGGGGGCTCTCCTCCTGTCGTCCTTGGTAAAAAGCGACCACAATCCCCCAGCCATCAGACATTAATGACATTAATCTGGGAGGGTTTATTAACATTTACATTTACGTCATTTAGCAGACGCTCTCATCCAGAGCGACTTACGAGAGCAGAGGGAGGACAGAGGAGGTTGATGACGTGCGTCACTTAGTTGAGCGCGTTACGTGACCAGTGTCTGCCGCCGTCGTCGTCAAGGTCTGTGTTCCCCCCCAGAAACTCGCTAATCAGGGGGAGATAATCATGGGATAAAATGCAATGGTGTGTGTGCGTGTGTATAAATGTCTTCACCCCCTTAATCTTCAGGGCCTCAAACACTATTTACCACATCTTATTGGCTCAGACATACACAACTTCCAAGCATTTCTATACATGTCTGAATGTCTGAACACTAAATGAGGTACGCTAAAGTCTAAATACCCTTTTGAAGCTACCTCAGAAGTGTTTATAGCATATTTTTAGTTGTCAACAGGCTACCCCCTTGGGCTGTTTGCATGTTGAGACGAGCGGTGGGAATGCCATAGTGTAGACATGGACGTTTATTTACCCAAACCACACACAGGCTACCCCGCTCGGGCTACACTGCTCTCAACCACTGCTCGAGACAGCAGTCAGACTATGGAAATCATCTGAGCTGTGATCGTCCACCTTGGAGCGGCCCCACCGACCGCAAACTGGAACAGCCATTTAACATTTTGTTGGGGGCCAGATTGAATGTGTAACATGATGAGTGCGATCTGTGATAATGTGCCTCTGTCATGTTCCATTAAGCAAGGGAATGGGTTGGCGTGATATGTTGGGGGTGCAGGTTTGTCTGTGACACCCTTCCTAGCCTGACTGTGCTACTCAAGGGAATGGGGGTAGGTAGCCCAAGATGTACTCTTAAGGAACCTACCGTTGCTCCTTAAGGTCCAAGGACCTTATATGTTCTTTTCAGGGGTACTGGCTCTGGAAGCCAAAACAGCCAAATACTCCATCTAAACGTGAATCGATTCTCAATTGCATTACGGTTCTAGAAACATAAATCCCTCTACTTTCATATCACATCAAAATCATTTCACAAAAGCAAAATCTACACTGTAAAATCTAAACTCTACACTGTTTTAACCGGCCTCATCACAGTTGCAGCCGATAGTATTTTTCAGTGACAACACATTTCTGGTGGCCTTCTTCCGTTCCACACAGGTGATCAGAACATACTAGATGTAGATAGCTAAGGTTGTCCCTCGGTCTTCCGGTTGGTTTCCGTAAACACGAGCTGTAACCTGGAGATATGGCCGTGTGGGAACACTAACCCCGTAAAGGTGTGTATCAAATGATTTATCGCCAATATGAAAGGTAACGTCCTTATGCTTCCAAAACCGTAACGTAAGCAATGCGTGTTAATTTTCAGACCGAGCATCACGGCTCTTAAACAAAACTCCCCGTTACAGAAGATTCCTTCGTACAATGACACTTCAAATCAAATTTTATTTGTCACATACACATCGTTAGCAGATGTTAATAGTGTAGCGAAATGCTTGTGCTTCTACTTCCGACAGTGCAGTAGTATCTAACAAGTAATCTAACAATTCCTAACTACCTAATACACACAAATCTAAAGGGGTGAATGAGAATATGTACATGTAAGTATATGGATGAGCGATGGCCGAGCTGCATAGGCAAGGTGCTGTAGATGGTATAAAATACAGTATATACATGTGATATGAATAATATAAGATATGTAAACATTATTAAAGTGGCATTATTTGGAGTGCATTGTATAAAGTGAATAGTGATCCATTTATTAAAGTGGCCAGTGATTGGGTCTCAATGTAGGCAGCAGCCTCTCTGAGTTAGTAACTGCTGTTTAGCAGTCTGATGGCCTTGAGATAGAGACTGAAAAACAGCTTCTCGGTCCCAGCTTTGATGCACCTGTACTGACCTCGCCTTCTGGATGGTAGTGGTGTGAACAGGCAGTGGCTCGGGTGGTTGATGTCCTTGATGATCTTTTTGGCCTTCCTGTGACATCAGGTGCTATAGGTGTCATGGAGGGCAAGTAGTTTGCCCCCGGTGATGCGTTGTGCAGACCGCACCACCCTCTGGAGAGCCTTGCGGTTGAGGGCGGTGCAGTTGCCGTACCAGGCTGTGATACAGCCCGAAAGGATGCTCTCGATTGTACATCTGTAAAAGTTTGTCAGGGTTTTGGGTGACAAACAAAATTTCTTCAGCCTCCTGAGGTTGAAGAGGCTCTGTTGCACCTTCTTCACAACACTGTCTGTGTGACTGGACCATTTCAGTTTGTCTGTGCTGTGTACGCCGAGGAACTTAAAACTTTCCACCTTCTCCACTGCTGTCCCTTCAATGCGGATACCGCCCCAACAGGTCCACAAACAAAGGAGATGATTTTGGACTTCAGGAAACAGCAGAGGGAGCACCCCCTCTGCTGTTTCCTGAAGTCCAAAATCATCTCCTTTGTTTTGTTGACGTTGAGTGAGAGGTTGTTTTCCTGACACCACACTGAGTTCCCTCACCTCCTCCCTGTAAGCCGTCTCGTCGTTGTTGGTAATCAAGCCCACTACTGTTGTGTCGTCTGCAAACTTGATGATTGAGTTCAAGGTGTGCATGGCCACGCAGTCATGGGTGAACAGGGAGTACAGGAGGGGGCTGAGCACGCACCCTTGTGGGGCCCCAGTGTTGAGGGTCAGTGAAGTGAGATGTTGTTTCCTACCTTCACCACCTGGGGACAGCCCGTCAGACAGACCAGGACCCAATTGCACAGGGCGGGGTTGAGACCCAGGACCTCCAGCTTGATGATGAGCTTGGAGGGTACTATGGTGTTGAATGCTGAGCTATAGTCAATGAACAGCATTCTTACATATGTATTCCTTTTGTCCAGATGGGATAGGGTAGTGTGCAGTGTGATGCCGATTGCGTCGTCTGTGGACCTGTTGGGGCGGTATGCAAACTGAAGTGGGTCTAGGGTGGCCGGTAAGGTGGAGGTGATATGATCCTTGACCAGTCTCTCAAAGCACTTCATGATGACAGAAGTGAGTGCTATGAAGCAGTAGTCATTTAGTTCAGTTATCTTTGCCTTCTTGGGTACAGGAATAATGGTAGCTATTTTGAATCATGTAAGGACAACAGACTGGGATAGGGAGCGATTGAATATATCCGTAAACACATCAACCAGCAGGTCTGCGCATGCTTTGAGGACGTGGCTAGGGATGCCGTCTGGGCCAGCAGCCTTGCGAGGGTTAACAGGTTTAAATGTTTTACTCACATCAGCCACGGAGATGAAGGAAGGGGGTGCAGTCCTTGTTAGCAGGCCGCGATGGTGGCACTGTATTATCCTCAAAGTGGGCAAAGAAGGTATTTAGTTTGTCTGGAAGCGAAACGTCGGTGTCAGTGACGTGGTTGGATTTCTTTTTGTAGTCCGTGATTTCCTGTAGACACTGCCACATACATCTTGTGTCTAAGCCGTTGAATTGCGACTCCACGTTGTCCCTGTACTGGCATTTCGCTTGTTTTATTGCCTTGCAGAGGGAATAGCTACACTGTTTATATTCAGACATATTCCCAGACACCTTTCCATGGTTAAATGCAGTGGATCGCGCTTTCAGTTTTGCACAAATGCCGCTATCTGGTTAGGGTAGGTTTTAATAGTCACAGTGGGTACAACATCTCCCATGCACTTCTTTATAACCGTACTCACCGTGTCAGCGTAAAGGTCAATGTTGTTCTCTGAGGCTGACCGGAACATATTCCAGTCCGCGTGATCAAAACAATCTTGAAGCGTGACTTACGATTGGTTGGACCAGCGATGAATGGTTCTCGTCACTGGTATACCCTGTTTGAGTTTCTGCCTATAAGACGGAAGGAGCAAGATGGCGTCGTGGTCGGATTAGCAGAGCGGAGGGCGTGGTAGGGCTTTGTATGCATGCGGAAGTTAGAGTAGCAGTGGTCGAGGGTATTGCGCATGCGCGTTGCGCAATCAATATGCTGGAAGAATTTAGGTAGACTTGTTCTCAAATTTGCTTTGTTAAAATCTCCAGCTACAAAAAATGCAGCTTCAGGATGTATGGTTTCCAGTTTACATATAGTCCAATGAAGTTCCTTGATGGCCGTCTTGGTGTCTGCTTGAGGGGGAATGTACACAGCTGTGACTATAACTGACGAGAATTCTCTTGCTAGGTAAAATGGCCGGCACTTGATTGTAAGGAATTCTAGATCGGGTGAGCAGAAGGACTTGAGTTACTGTATGTTGCTATGATTACACCATGAGTCATTACAATTCTATGTAATGCTATGGAACTGAGAGTCATCATCAAGGGCTATGGCTAGGGGGGAGCATGACATGCGGGGGATGTAGGTTTGGATTAAACACCATATTCTTTACTACTCTAAACAGGACAATGATTTGCCTGATCCCAGATCAGTCCTGTATAGCCGATTCCTATGGTCATTGGCATGCCAAATTGACCAGACAGCACAAACTGATCTGTGACCAGTAGGTTAACCAATGATTACTATGCTGACACAAAATAATATATATATAATAACATTTAATAATATATGCCATTTAGCAGACACTTTTATCCAAAGCGACTTGTGTGCATATATTTTAAGTATAGATGGCCCCAGGAATCGAACTCACTACCCTGGCGTCATAAGCACCATGCTCTACCACATGAGCTAAAAAGTACCACAAAACCTACAGCATATATAATGTTATAAAGCAATAAATACTGTAAAACAAATCAGTACTGAAATCATACAGCCTGGTTGAATTCATTAATAGCACCCAAACCCAAATGTTGACTGAGTCAGTCTGGTATTTGGCTGGAGGTGAACAGCACAGATGCAGCCACTGTGACTTCCAGAATCATACTGCGCCAAACCTGCACATCCTCCATCTCGCCACACATCTCAATACAAAGATGTACCTCCAAACGGTTAAAAGCGACCGTGTCAGTCAAAACAACTGCATGCTTTGGTGAATACATACAAAAGAGCAAAAACATTGTTTAGCCTACTAGCTTACCTTGAGAATAAAGCCAAGGAACTCCACTCAAAACATCTCAGGAAATAAATCACTCACCTAATATACTGTACTAACAAAGACTCAAAACATCACAACTGGTAGATGCCACCCATTTTGCTGAAAATAGAACAACATAGTGGCTGAAGCGTTGTGATGTGTGTATGTGGTGCTATAGTTAGCATAGCAGGCATCATGAGATTAATGATGTGGAAGCCATCGGGTTGGTTGGGTAAATACCGGTGTTCATTAGTAATTACACAATGCCACAGTGATCACTCTTCTTCACCGGATCTGATTTTCCACAAGAACAGTCCTAATACCTCCACTCAATGGACCTACAGTACTGTAAGCAGCACAACAAAAGTCCCTCTATTATAATGTTGTATAATATTGTTTATTTATTCAACCTATTTAACCAGGAAAGACCCCTGAGGTTAGAACAGATTTTACAGAGCCCTTCTTTGTATAGCCTACCATTGACCTCGGTCATGTAAGAATTGAACACAAGCACACAAACACTGATCTTAAGTAACAGGATGCTTTCAAATTCAAAATGACCGCTACTGTAGATGACCACTTAGCTTATGATTGACCTTGAGTATATCATAAAGAGATATGCGTGGCCCACAAGGACGCTACTGTGGTAGTATGTGGTCTGAATGGTGGGGGTGGTGAGTGGATAAAGGACCGGCATAACATTTCAGTCACTAGCCTAAGTGCTTTCCTTCTCCGCTGTACAATAGCACAGGGATATTACGCCGAGTTAAGACGACGCGACCTTGAGAACGTATCAATAAAAAGCTTCATTAACCCATTCGATTAACCTCTTCCTCTCATAAGCACCATAAAACTGATGCATGTTTTTAGCCAGGCCTGGCCGCACTGATAAATCACGGGAGACCCACGGGGCTCTTACAGTTAGCCTACAGTTAAGCCTGGTTAAACCAGACTGAATGCGGAGTTCAATTGTGATCACTGGTGAATGCAGTGTTTCCGTTTGGTTTAACCAGGCTATCTTACAGTAGCCACAGACATAAACAGCACTGGACCAGACTGGGTTGATGTTAGTGGTTGGAGATCCATATAATGTACTGTGGCAGCCATGGCTGACTTGTGTTATGGGTCAACAACAGTGTCAGGCTTGAACTAATTGGCCGAAGTGTTTTCATCATCTGGTCTATTTATATGAGTTCATCTTCAATTGATAGATAGTACAGTGCAGTACTGACCAACAAGATGCACAACAGTGAGCACAGCTCTCCACGGTACTCTGATTAAAGACTAAACTAAGCAGCTAAGCTTAGGCTAAGCTAAGACTAAGCTAAAACTAAGCTTAGACTAAGCTAAAGTCAGCTTTATGCTAATAAAAGATGGAATGTACAGGCTAAAAGCACATGGTGCATATTTCCTCAAGCATTGTTCAGTTCCCTGTTCAGAATTAACTCTTGAGTAGCTCAAAGTACACTATTTTCATCAGGACACACATGTAAGAGCTCGATAATAACATAACCACTGATTACTAAAATAAACCTATTTAATCGAATCCCATCAAATACAAACATTCATTTGATGAGAGTTTGCTGAGGGTAAAAAGAGGGGGAGTGGGAATCTCTCTGCAGAACATTTCTATAGAAAACCAATGGATTAATTCATCTCCAACTATCGTGGGGAACTGACCTCTAATCAATGAATTAGGCTAAGTCTCTCACTCACAGGAGGGCACATAAATACACAATTGACCGTATTAGGTCTCTGGTGGGGGGCTTAGCATGATCAAATTAAAGCATTAGACTGGTCAACTTATCCAATTACAGTTGTCAAATGCATGGCTTTCACCCAAGTGCGACGGCTGCAGAACAGAGCCTTGGGGTGCGTCGTCGCGTTGTGGGCGTGCCAAGGGAAGGCTCGGCCCTATCCTCATCATCTGGAGAGGGAGAGAGGGAGAGAGGGAGAGAGGGAGAGAGGGCCGCATACTTCCACACAGGATTACAGCGGCGGTGGAGGCACAGAGGCGTCTTTGAGGTCGAGACATGCCTTGTAGTAACATCAGTGAGCCGCACAGCCACAGTCACAAGCCGTTAACATCAGCGTAGGAAAAGCCTCCTCCGTTGGTGTGCTATCATAATAGTGGATGAACACACACACACAGGCTCGCTTTCAATTAAAGTGTTCCTCAGTCTGCGCCCAAAATGGAACTCGATAAAGATGTATTTAATCATATACTAAACTATGAACTGTTTTTGATGATCATAATGCTGCATTAGGGTCTTCAACTGAGACACTGCAATTTCATGAAGGGAGGGATTACTGGCCAAATAAATTAGAAGGAATTCAGAAGGAAAATATGTCCATTTACTATGGATGAAATCCCATTTGCAAGCTAAACTGGTAAATGAGCACACTGCTCTGGTGGCTATAATTCACCATCTAAGCATAATATACTGTAGTACTAGTGAGTAGTGGTAATGTCCTGATCAGGCAAGGACACACATAGACAAATGAAGGACAGCTATGGGAATACAGTATACATTTATTCCAAGTAGCTGAACGTTAGAGAACGATAAAGAGTTGCTTTCCACTGCTTTTACACCCAAAGAGAAATACATCCAAACAAAGATATTTCAAAATTGACCGATAATCTATCAAAACCAACTGCCAGACCTCCCACTTCACTCAAATTTGGAAGGATAATTCCTCTCTAAAGATGATAAATAGTTTATTGATCAGCAGATGTCCTGGCTAATGTCCATTCAGGAGGGGCTGCAGATGCACGACTTGCCGGTCCTCATAGCCTAAGAGACGATCCTCCATAGATCTCCAGCAGTGTACCCATTCTCCCCTGCTCCCCACCCCACCTCCCTGCTACCCTGAGTCCTCCAAGGTGTGGAGGGGGTCACAGACAAACAAAGACGCACACCATCTGCTAAGAGTAAGGCCAGGTGAGACCAGCTTTGGCCACTTGGCTGATCAACGGACAGCATTCTACATAAAATGTTGACACAGATACCCAAAGGAAGGTCAATGGAGATTTAGTATGGAATGAAAAACACTTTTATTACATAAAATAAGACCACAAGCAATCCCAACCATACACGCAGACACATGGACAGAGGCCAAGAAGGAGGAGATGAAGGGAAAAAGGAGGAATTGGCAGAAAGAGGGAACAAAAACTAATCTGCATTGTTTTAATCCAAGGCCAAGGAAGATTATATATTTCTGTTCCCTCGACGCGGCAGCTTTTCAGACAGGGCACGTGACCTTCCACCCGGCCAGTCATGCTTTTTAGTGTCCTAAAGCAGCATCCATATGTCCTCATCCAAATCACGCCTGCTCCCATTCAATAGCTCACTGTCTAAACAGAGAGAAAGATGTCACTCACTTATAGAAATAGATGTATATGACATAGACTTAATATTGTTGTTTGGTCAAATACGTCTACTGTGAATCCATCTTTTGGCCAATCATTTCCACATTCAATCAACCTATGTTTGATACGTTCAGAGAGTCAGATATAACCGTAACAATCATAAGGAAAGCTTACATGATGCATCATGACATGTCTTGTCTTGTTTGGAGGTTTTCAATCTGATGTTGACACAGGGCTGTGGAACCTTTGTTTGTGTTGGTCATGGACGTCATCAGAGTTAATGAAATAATGAGCGATGCCGCGGCAGTACCCCACTGTGGTTTTGTTGTGCTCCTTCGGCCAGTGTTGCTGTGTGTGTGTGTGTGTGTGTGTGTGTGTGTGTGTGTGTGTGTGTGTGTGTGTGTGTGTGATGGAGAGTGTTGTGGAAAGGAGTGGATACAAGGAGGACTTTATTATGGAACAGATGGGTTTTACATATGATGAGAACACTGGCAAAAGCTATGTTTTTGGAGTGAGCTTTCTTGTATTCGTTGGCAGACATTTTCATATATTTTAAAAATAATTTGATTTGTGATCTGCTTTTAGCCTGCAATTACAATACATGGCAATGGCAAAATTGTGGTGTAGATATTGGGGGGTCGAACAGTAGAAAGGGGTCCGGGGCTCCTCCCCCGGAATTTCTTTTGACATTTTAAAACGCATTTCCTGCAATTCATACACAGTTTGACATGACTTATTATGCCTCTCTTCAGGAGTATTTTGAGGAGTATATGGAGGGGTATTTTGAAAGCACAGTACAAGTGGAAGTATAAGTGGAATAGAGCATCAAATCAAAGTTTATTGGTCGCATACACAGTTTAGCAGATGTTATAGAGGGTGCAGCGAAATGCTTGTGTTACTAGCTCCTAACAATGTAGTAAAAATATCAAACAAAGGGCATTTACAGTATGGCACGTAATATTGAAACCAGGTACAATATCCTACGTCTGTTTAATACTACCTTATAATGTGATAAACTGTATAAATAAACGTTTGCATTGGGTCAGTAGGACACAGAAATAACAAGCACTCAATTAGTGAAATTCAATTTGTTCTCTCTCCATCTTCTTGATGGATTGATTGCCTCCATATTCCCAGGAAAAAAAGGAGGAATACAATGTAAGTCCTCTTGATAATGTAGCCGTAAGACACAGCGTAATAAGGGGAAGGAGGTGTGCCTGTCTTTATCAGTCCTGAGTTTCTGCTTCAGCCCAACAAAAGAATGTGCGGAGTCATTTATCACTGTCACTAACACTATCGAGCAACATCCGAAGAAAAGCGCCACAATCCCTAGGATCTGGTCTGTCAGGTCTGTCAGCGTAGCTTATTCTAAGGAGGTTTATTACCATGAATTTGAATATTGTAATTATACGTAAGTCAGTTTTAAGTATTTGTAGGTAAGTGATTATCTATATGAGCTACTGGAAGAAAATGTCGAATAGACTAAATTACCATTATCGAATTAGAATATCATTCAGTTTTACGTGCAGAAAAAATGTACGCAAACACACAAATTAAAAATCCTGAGCAAAACTAAACAAAGATCACTAAAACCTTAGGGTCAACCACCCTAGCTATTGCCCCCACTGCCCCCAATGTCCCTCCAGGTCTAAGCAAGTTCATGGATTCCAAACAGCCAGTAGTGAGAAGACCCCAACCACTCCCATGGGCCAGTCCACACAATAACAACCAAGCCCCTCTAAACCTGTTATTAGGTCACTTTCCTGGTCAAAAGAGGAAGGGTCTCCTCTTCTAAATTAGTGTGAGTGAGACTGTGGACAAGACAATCATTCTTTTATACACCACTTCCTTACCCTTCTATTGAAAGCAGGTCTGCCGTAGCAAAGGCCCTGGCCAGCGGTCAACCTCTAACCCCCACCATCCACCCTAGGTCTCCCAGGCCTCCCTGCTCGTTCAAGGGGAAAATTGTTCCTGGATGGAGGGAAACCAGCTCTTTTGACATGGAGAGTCAAGAGTCTAAGGATAGGTTTGAGGGCCAAGGTCATGAGTTTGGCCTCTCCACATCCCCATTGTCTCCATGAGAAATGTCCCCCGCCAACCCCAAAACTGAAATGGACTGAACGTGCGTCTTTGTCTTTCCCCACCTTTAGCAACCTTGTCCTCACCATCACTTCACAATAGCATTTTCTCACCAAGACTGCACACAAAGCATTGTGTCAGCTTCCCGAACTAAACAACATTGTTCGGCTGGTTCTCATTGAGAATAGATTGCGTTCAGCTGTTGATATTTATTGGCAAATAGCAGCAGCTGTCACAAAGGAGATCGAGGATCCTCTCTTACCTTCGGACATTCCTCCGCTCTTCTTCCAGCTGTTTGAGTAGCTCCTCGATGCACTTGTTGGCATCCATGTACCCCTGTAAACAACAGATGGAGATGATTGTCAAAGATGGATTCCAAAGATGGATTCCAAAGATGGATTCCATGGATGAAAAATATCAGTAATATCAAGAACAGCCCAAAAATCCTACACTACTTCGATTATTATGAAGTTCAGGAGTCAGTTTCCCAGATTAAGCCTAGTCCTGAAGTAAAAAAATAAAAATAATATATATATATTTCAATTGAGATTCTCTTGTGTTTATCAACAGCAGTGGTAAACCACAAAAAAGGAAACAAGACCCTACAGAAGCCTACATGGAATATGAAAAAACAGACCAAAACCGTATTGTGTATTGTGTATTTGTCTTGTTTCCACACACTGCTATTCCAAGTGTGAAGAGGAACACTGAGGCAGAACTGGACTGTTTCAAAAAAGGTGTGATTCCTTCATAGGGTCAATACTTTTTGGGGTGTTTGTTTCAGGGAGTTAGGGAGGAGTGTAACTCCAGAAGCACTGCTTGGTAACTTCGCCTGGCTGGCCCTGAGTGCAGGCTGCCAGCTGTGTAGTGTCAAGAGGGAATACTTTCACACACACATACTTCACACTCCACACACACACACACACACACACACACGCACACTCCCAAAGTGTGCTATTGAATTACAGCATGGGCCAAAATGAGCAGAGACCCTGGAACAGTATGGAAAAACAGATGTTCAGCTTATTTGACTTTGCCCTAATGATGTGCTCGTCTATGCCATGCCTGTATAGTGAGTATAAGACATTAGTGTAGAAGAAATAGGCCACCTAGCCATAATATTCCACCAAGCTGTTCTTTGGAGAAGCAGACAGTGACTGTGTCAGTGGTTGGCTACATAGGAACAACCAGTATGTCACGCCCTGACCTTAGAAAGCCTTTTTTATTCTCTATTTTGTTAGGTTAGGGTGTGACTTGGGTGGGCATATCTATGTTTCTATTTCTTTGTTGGCCTAGTATGGTTCTCAATCAGAGGCAGCTGTTTATCGTTGTCTCTGATTGGGGATCATACTTAGGCAGCCCTCTTTACCACCTGTGATTGTGGGATCTTGTTTGTGTGTAGTTGCTTTCTGCACTGCATATAGCTTTACGTTCGTTTTTATATTTTGTTGTTTTTCCGGTGTCATTTTTATTAAAAGTAAAATGTACGCCTACCATGCTGCACCTTGGTCCAGTTCTTCAGACGAGCGTAACAGAAGATCCCACCACCAAGTGACCAAGCAGCGTGCCCAGGAGTGGAGGACATCCTGGACCTGGGAGGAGGTAATGGCAGGGGACAAGACCCTGCCATGGAAGCAGGCGGAGGCAGCGAGAGAGGAACGGCGATGAGACCAGGAATCAAGGAGACGACGGAAACCAGAGAGGCACCCCGTGTGCCCCCCCCCAAAAAAAAAATGGGGGGGGGGGCACACGGGGTGGCGAGCGGAGCAAAGGTGGGAACAAGAACCAACTCCCTGTAATAACGATGAGGAGTTGGTCACGGTTCAGATACATTGCGTATCTTCGCAAAGCATTGTGTCTCCAGTGCGCATCCACAGCGTAGTGCGTTCTGTGCCAGCTCCTCGCACTTGCCGTGCGAAAGTGAGCATCCAGCCAGGACGGGTTGTGCCAGCACTATGCTCCAGACCTCCAGTACGCCTCCTCGGTCCAGGATAGCCTGTGCCGGCTCTACGCACTGTGTCGCCAGTGCGCCTTCACAGCCCAGTGCGTCCTGTGCCAGCGCCCCGCATGTGCCGGGACGGGTTGTGCCAGCTCTACACTCCAGACCTCCAGTGCTCCTCCACGGCCCAGTATATCCTGTGCGTCTCCACGGCCCAGTATATCCTGTGCCAGCTCCGCGCACCCGGTCCCCAGTGCGTCTCCCCAGCCCGGATCGACCTGTGCCTGCTCCACGCACCTGGCCTCCAGTGCGTCTCTCCAGCCTGGTACGCCCTGTGCCTGCGCCACGCACCCAGCCTCCAGTGATGATTCATGGCCCGAAGCCTCCAGTGATGATCCATGGCACAAAGCCTCCAGTAATGATCCATGGCACAAAGCCTCCAGTGGTGATCCATGGCACAAAGCCTCCAGTGGTGATCCATGGCCCGAAGCCTCCAGTGGTGATCCATGGCACGAAGCCTCCAGTGGTGATCCATGGCACGAAGCCTCCAGTGGTGATCCATGGCACGAAGCCTCCAGTGGTGATCCATGGCACGACACCTCCAGTGATGATCCATGGCCCGACGCCTCCAGTGATGATCCATGGCACGAAGCCTCCAGTGATGATCCATGGCACGAAGCCTGCAGTGATGATCCATGGCACGGAGCCTCCAGTGATGATCCATGGCACGGAGCCTCCAGTGATGATCCATGGCACGGAGCCTCCAGTGATGAGCCAAGGCCCGGAGTCTCCAGCAACGGTCTGCAGTCCAGAGTCTTCAGAAATGGTCGGCAGTCCAGAGCCTCCAGCGACAGTCGGCAGTCCAGAGCCTCCAGCGGGGGTTCCCAGTCCAGAGCCTCCGGCGACGATCTACGGTCCGGTTCCTCCGGCAATGATCCACGGTTCGGAGCCTCCGGCGACGATCCACGGTCCGGTTCCACGGAAGTGGGGGGAGCCTCAAGCGGAGCGGGGTCTGCATCCCGCACCGGAGCCTCCACCGAGAGGAGATGCCCACCCGGACCCTCCCCTATAGGTTCAGGTTTGCGGCCGGAGTCCGCACCTTTGGAGGGGGGGGGTACTGTCACGCCCTGACCTTAGAGAGCCTTTTTTATTCTCTATTTTGTTAGGTCAGGATGTGACTTGGGTGGGCATATCTATGTTTCTATTTCTTTGTTGGCCTAGTATGGTTCCCAATCAGAGGCATCAGTTTATTGTTGTCTCTGATTGGGGATCATACTTAGGCAGCCCTCTTTACCACCTGTGATTGTGGGATCTTGTTTGTGTGTAGTTGCTTTCTGCACTGCATATAGCTTTACGTTCGTTTTTGTATTTTGTTGTTTTTTCCGGTGTCATTTTTATTAAAAGTAAAATGTACGCCTACCATGCTGCACCTTGGTCCAGTTCTTCAGACGAGCGTAACACAGTGGCTTATTTATCCTTCGGTAGTGGTTGTGGCTAGCTTTAATTAATTATTGGTATTGGTGATGCCTCTCTTGGGTAAAACGTTATCTCACGGCCACAGACGCCCTCCATTGATTTTTAGACCGCCGTCATGTGCTGTTCACGTATAATTGAATCATGGGGAATTCCTCTGAGAGATGACCCAGCTGAGTATCGTTTAGACTCATCCCATGAGCATATCTTTTGTGCTAGACAGATTTAATAGTGTAAAAATACTGTGTGTATCCAGAGCTGGGAAAATATGATGGTACAGACGGTATACATTATATGGTATAGCCTACATTGAGGAACACTGTAATGTTCTTTCTTAAGCTGAAAATGGAGAGAAACCTTTATTGTCAGACATTGGAACTGGGATGTGTTCACAGTAGCTCTTAAGAGCCTTCTTCTCAGAAGGCAACCGTATGGCTGGCACCAGCGCAATTATCACACTTCAGGACTGACCTGAGGCTAGCCACTGCAGGTGCCCACCGTCTCCAGTATGCCCCCGTGCCAACTGAAGATGGCACAAGCCCAGACCTCCAGCCAAAGTCGCCAGTCAAGGGCATACTAAGTGACCAATGATCATCAAGGGCACGGACAGAGGCCAGAAGAACATGGCAACGGCGAGGTGACAATGTGTTATTTTGTCATTCATACAGAAGGGTATCCAAATAACCTGATGAAATCATATTTTTTCACTTTCTTCTTCATTTGCTTGTGACCTATAAGAAAAACGATTAAATGCACATACTGTACTTACTTGTCCTCATATCTGAACTGAATAATTCAAAGTGTTGCTGCTGTTTATCAGTGGTGTCCCCAAGGCCATCTGGAAGTCATAAGGTGCCACTACACCCAGCAGAGATGCCAGTCACACTAAACCCACTGAGTGTCATTAGGACCAAATGAAGTTGCCTCGCGAGTGGTGCAGCGGTCTAAGGCACTGCAGTGCTTGAGGCGTCACTACAGTTCCGGGTTCGATCCGGCTGGCTTCCGGGTTAAGCAACTCAGGGTTGCTTACAGTATCAGAGTGATAGGATAGGAACATGGGAGAATGATCTGAGTAGCGTCCAAATCCTGCATGAACAAGTTCACGTGCAAGTTTAGTTAAAAGTTGCTGAACATCAACTATAGTGCATCTAGCTCTATCAATTTAGAACGGAAAGAAGTTGTCATACAGAGGAATAGTCAGGAGAAAATATCTGTTAGTCTCACAGATCCAAATCCTAACTTGAGATCCCTAATGATTTAAGCAAAAGTCCACGTTAAGCAGATCTCAAGTTACGATTCAGCCCGATAATGATTTTCCCTGTCTCTCAGAGAGATCTACCCATCACCAGAGTGCCATGTCACAAAAAGATTTACACCCCACATCAAACGTTAAGCGCAGCTAGCTAAGTCGCTGTTGTCATCGCGGAAACCTCTGCTAATGATAGGGTACTGGCGTAATCCTCCGCATACATGAAGGCATGCAAAGAATGTGCAATGGCCTGTCGTAATGTCAAATGGAGGGTATGTAAACCGACGATTTAAGGCCTTACTGGTATATGTTATGCGGAGCATGCTGCCGTGTATTGCATTACTCCTGACATTTTTACTGTGTGTGCGAAAGCTGCAGGGTTTCCACCGGGGCCTGCGTGCCTACATTGGGAGAGAGAAAATGATGGACCTTTGCCTCAAACTTTATCGAACGCATATTTCGCGAAGTACACTTGGAGTGCGATACAGACCAAACAATTCCTTGAGGTGGTTGAACTTTCTAAATAGCACTAAAGCTCATAAGGACAGAATATCACCTTGACAGAAACCGTCGCTATATCATTGGGAGGTTGTAAAACAGTGCCCGGTGCGGCGTTCAAACTCCTCTGCAGCAGTGTCAAAACTATACCTTCTCCATCTATACAACCCTCTAGTCAACAGTCTTGTGAGGCTTATTCGTGAAGTGTCTGCAGATCCCATGGTTACCAAATCCTTCCAGGCAGAAACCAAAGGAAGTTGTTTATAGAGGATCTAAAAGTCATACAAGCTCACTAACAGGCGATAGAATGTCTCAAAGTAAGTTAGCAATGATGGGGAGCGATCGTGAACCGTCTTATCCAATGCAATCATCTGCAAATGTGTCTGATTTCCCCGTATACAGTCCGTTCCTCTGGTTCTCTTTGTAGGATGGACACAAGACAAAGAATGAACCAGCATCCAAATTCTACATCCAATTTCAACTTCAGTGTAGGAGTCAAGGGGAGAAACAGAGCACTGGGATTTGTTGAGCTGGAGTTGGCTGGCGTAGGCATGCACTTTCACACTGTAGTTTCCTTTGTGTGTTTGTTCATGTTTCTGGTCTATGGCAGCCTATGGCAGTTCCTGTTTACTCTGTATGTGAGAGGGGTTGATAAGAAGGCTAGAGCTGTTGAGGGAGAGGGCTTCCCCCACTGGGCATGCTGTGAGGCCCATATCCTGCAGCCCTCCAACCGATCATGTGCCTCCTAATCTTTAGGACGTTTTAAAATGAGCTTTGTCCCCCACTGCTGCGGCACTCGGAGACTCGGCCAAAAAAGCTTTGCTTTTACGCCAGACACACATGCTCACATGCGCGTATGCGCACCCACACGCAAATGTGTTTAAAATAAATGGTCCAAGAATTTCAGTAATAAAACATTAGATTCATTATTCATCCATGAGAGCGTCTTGCTCTCCCTCTCCCCCTCTCTCTCTGGCAGATCCACACATACTGAAAGGTTGTAAAGGGTGGGATCATATCCCCGACAACATATGAGTTCCTTTAGGTCTTGGCTGAGAAAAACCCAAACCCAGCTACAGCCCTGACCCAGTTGCAGTATGGGGTCCGTATCAGTTCCAGTGTTCCTTTAAAGTCCTACCTATCTATAATGTGATTTCCTCCCAACCCCACCTCGGCAGGGTTGTAGATCTGAGACCCAGGCAGCAGGCGAGTGAGAGAGATAAGAAAGCCTGAAGCTGCCCGGTGGCCTCTGGGAGTGAGACCTGTCAGACCAGTCAAAGCCAAGGTCAGGACCTATCTCAACCCCAACCGCCAGCCCCCTCCTCCCCACCTTTCTGGCCGTAAGGCAGGCCGAGACCCGATGACATGGCAGAGTGGCCTAGGGACCCACTTTAGCCAACTGGAAATCTGCTCTATGTGAGACGTTCAAGGGGAGATGGCTTGTGGCTTACTGGCTTATGGCAGTCAAAGGTTATGCCTACAGAATGTAACACTTCTTTCTGAGGGAATTTTTATGGCTAGTTGGGAATGAATGATATTACAAACTTTCCTGGGTGTTGACACGTTAGAGCTCATATGGCTGAGAAGACTACCTCTCGCACACCTCATGACTATGACAGCCCTCTGCACTAAAGCCTAGGCACTGACCCGGGGAGTGAACGCAAGTCTCTCAGGCAAAGTTAGGCATCAGCCGGGCGGTTACACAGATATTGAAACTGCTCATTGTCTCCGTCCTTAGCCCTGGCTTGAATCAATTAATGTTATCAGCAGCTTATCTGTAGCACAGCACTGATGATCTTTCCCTCAGAGTCCTTATTCAGGTCAAAATGACTTCATGTCACCATATCAATCCTGCCCATCAACGTCCCACCTCCCAAGACTGTGATAGATTAGATAAAATTACTATGGTGATTACATTTGATTTTTCATGAGAAGCCATGGAGAGCTGAGTGATCTGGTTTGTAGGCCTTGACGTCAGAAACCAATATGCCACCAGTATGAAGTGAAGTGCTTTCTTCAGAGGACTAGAGTAATAATAATAATAAATTACGTCTGAAGAGTGCTTTTAATTTACAGACGTAAATCACAAAGTTCTTCACACTGAGAGCAAACATTAAAAGAAAAAAGCTTTATTAAAAGGGCTAAAAATATTAGGAGAGTAACATACAATTCTATACACTCTAAAAACAGTAGAAAACATAGCGGTTTCAATGCCATCAGTGTAAAAGATTGAACAGGCTAAACCAGGTAGACAAAGCCTCCAGTGCTAAATTCATCCCTTGCATACCACACCCAAATGGGGCCAGATCTGGGAATATGGATTACCTGATTACACAAAGGAAGCCTGTTCATCCTCTAGGGTGGGTTTCAGTTATCTGATGTCCTCTTACAGTACCTTGCCCATCCTAGTCCCAGCACACACACACACACACACACACACACACACACACACACACACACACACACACACACACACACACACACACACACACACACACACACACACGGACATCAACACCTCCCCGGGCCGTCAGGAATCCGAATCTGTCAGATTATCTTTCCAAACAGTAAGATATATTCAACACTTAAATAGCCCCTGTCTCCTCTCTCCTCCTTCCAACGCTCAGTTGGCTAGTCAAAGAGTGGGTCATTCATTCATGTGCAGTATGTGGCGGAACAGTAGCCAAGCCTGTTCCCCAAGCAAATCATGCTCAAGAAAATTGAAAAATAGAATAAATCCAACCTGACGTGCCCACTCCATAACACCCCATAGTACAACCTGTGTAGAGATGAAGCATATGCAACTACTATGTCATTTGGAAACTAAACATAGAGCATCTGTTTGACAGTATCTCAGAAAACATGTGTGGAGGGTAGAACACCTAAAGAATGGGTCTATTAGAAATTCAAATATATATTTCAAAATTTTTTTGTATATGTTCAATTCATATTAAAAAGTTCTAAAAAAATATGAAAATACACACTGTATTCATACACCATATTGATGTTTAGAACCATGCCATTCATTTAAAACCGGTCACATTAAAAGAGTCCGACAGATCCGTGGCCAGACTTTACAGGCCGAGGGTTGCCAGTTGTTACGGCCGTCTGGAGACTAATATCCATCCAGGTGTGTTTAGAACAGGAGGGGTGGTGACGGAAATGAAACGGTAACCAGGATATCGCACCCCAGAATAATGCCCTCTCAGCACAGACAGAGAGACAGAGAGACAGAGAGACAAAGAGACAGAGAGACAGAGAGACAGAGAGACAGAGAGACAGAGAGACAGAGAGAGAGAGAGAGAGAGAGAGAGAGAGAGAGAGAGAGAGAGAGAGAGAGAGAGAGAGAGAGAGAGAGACACAGAGAGAGACACAGAGAGAGACACAGAGAGAGACACAGAGAGAGACACAGAGAGAGACACAGAGAGAGACAGAGAGAGACAGAGAGAGAGAGACAGAGAGAGAGAGACAGAGAGAGAGAGACAGAGAGAGAGAGACAGAGAGATAGTGATACCAGAGAGAGAGACCGAGGAGAGAGATAGTGATACCAGAGAGAGAGACAGAGAGGGAGAGAGAGAGAAAGGGAGAGACAGAGAAAGAGAGCGAGAGAAGGAAACACAGTGAGGATAAGCAGAGTTTGTGAGTACAGGTAAGTGAGAGGAGAGAGAGAGAGAGAGAGAGAGAGAGAGAGAGAACCAGATGTTGATCCACCAGAGGGGATCTCAGCTTCTGTTTGTGCAGGCTTTGACAGGCAGGCACCACACCTAGCCTAGCCATGCACAATTGGCTCTGCCAACATACTAACGAGAGCAGCAGCGATCAGGTGGCCTGGCTACCCCTTTAGCTTCATGGGAAATGAGACACATTAGGTACATTCAGCGAGAGGCATTCACTTTCAGTCAGTGTTCTCTTTGCTCAAACAGCAGCCATTCACTCTATATTACCTCTCACCTCATTGAAGCTGAACATACTGTATATGCTTTGTGTCATTGTGTATTGTGTATCGGCTAAATTCACACCTTGTCAATGAGGGGTTTGTCGTTCCAGCTCACTGTTTTGGCCAGTGAATGGTGCTGAAAGCGTTAGAAAGGTCTAAGCCGGCTAGGCTAGTGTTATCCCCGAGTGAGTCGGCTTAGTGAGATATTTTTGTTCCCACCCAAAACCTAAAAAAAAATAAAGAAATCCTCCCCAGTCACATAAAGTTAGTGACTTGTTTTATTACCGCCTCACCTAGCCTGACACCAGTAAAACAGCGAAATCCAAGCGAGCGCTTATTATAGTCTTCGCTGCCGACGTAATGGGAGCAACGAATGGAGAGAAGCCAGACATGAGAACACATTCACGGTATAACAAATGAGCACAGTGAAATATAGCTTCGTCTCCTCAACGCAAACTCCCGACCCCCGAGAGCATTTTTTTTTTTGATTTATTTTTCTCCATACATATAAGTATATATTTCTTCACCATTTGACCTGTCTTGCGTATTATCAATGTAATAAGCCCCACAGCTTCAGGTTTATTACAGTATATTTTCTCTGTTTAAATCTGCTGGGTGATTTATTGATTAGGCTGGGTTGCGTCTCAAATGGCACCCTATTCTCTATATAGTGCACTACTTTTGAACAGGGTCCTGGTCAAAAGTAGTGCACTAGTGTTCCATAGGGATCCGGTCAAAAGTAGTGCACCCTATAGGTATTTGGGTGCCATTTGGGACGCACACGCTGAGTCTAGGTTGACCCATGTGTTAGGCAGATGTCGAGGCAGGCAGGCAAAACATTCCTCTGAAAAGCTGGAGCTGGAAGGTTAGGATCTGCTTCTGCCTGATTTCCAAATCTCTTCTCCCACTGGAATGGCCCTGAATGCCAGGGAGATTCCCTGTTGCCGGGGAACAGGGAGCAGGAATGTTGAAGCCTGACAGAATGGTAATGTGACAACGGGAACACTGTTTGTTTGCACCTCTGTCATTCCCGCTGCCCCCTTTCATCCTTATCACAAGCCATATTTCCATTTTAAGTGACAGTGATAGACAACAGATAGGAATAGGATGGGTTTCTTATTTTGAAGGGGGATGTGTGTGTGTGTGTGTGTGTGTGTGTGTGTGTGTGTGTGTGTGTGTGTGTGTGTGTGTGTGTGTGTGTGTGTGTGTGTGTGTGTGTGTGTGTGTGTGTGTGTGTGCGCCTGCCTGTGTAGTGTGTATAAAGGTCTTTTGAAACAGGAATGAGAAATGTGAGCAATGATTGGTTGTCGTAACTTTTAACCTCTCTCGGGTCTTAAATTGCTTTCATGCAGATACAGTGCAGAGGGCGATTTCCTGTCGTATATTACAGTAGGCAGGTGTATCTGAACATAGTGTTATGCCTACAGCATATAGCCTCCAGCCTTCAACCTGCAATGTCCAGCATTCCACAGCTAAACCAAACATCAAACTGATACTGTATGTATCAGGGAACTTTGCACTCTAACCTAAAAGTGTTAACATGCTATGTTAGTGTTAATCTTGTGATACAGAAACACATTGTATGAGGAGGATATGTGCAGCATCCATGGAAGTCCTTAGAAGTCGGGACATTTGTTATAGTTTTTCTTTGAAGCCATCCCATCTGTATGCAAAACGAGCCCATTAGGCGCTAAGTGACGAGTGTCAGTCAACAAGAGCCTTCTCGAGAGGCAATTTCCTTTCTCTCTCTCCTTCTTCGGCCACTTTAATGGGATCCATGTCATGTGTTTCTAGTAGGTTTCTGGGCACACAGGCTCCTCAGTGTGTCTGCTGAGCACACAGTGGCACACAGTCAAGTGATTTGGGGAGATCAAGGGTAATAAAAGCCTAATATCGGAGCAGCACGAAATGCTGAAAAGCTATATGACGTATCGTTATCCTGCTAATTATCCTTACTGTAAAAGTATATTATTGTTATTGGAATGTTGGCCTATTTTCACTTTCGCTTTTCTGTGGAGTGGATTTACAAATTGTATAAAGTGCAAGTGAGATTTTAGGTAAAATCGAAAGATGGATTATTGCCGACAATAGCATACAGTCTAAAGGTGTATTCAAAATTAGTCAACTTCCATAATTAACTTAACCCTATACACTCGTGGGAATTGGCCTATACGGATAGGGCTAAATGAAATGTTTCTTACAGAAGAAATATGGAAAGCATATGGACAACCATGGTAGCAATTAAAAGGGAACATTTGAGTTTCTGGGAAAATTATTAGACTAAAGGCGAGGACAAAACTGTTCACCTGACACAAGAAAATATTCTGGATACATTCAGTAACATGATAAGAATATTCTTTGAAAATTTGAGGTAGGTGCAAAATAAGACGACAAAAATGACATGGGTCTAACTGGTGTCTCCAAGTGGTCACACTCCTCTCCAAAGTGGGCACAGTTCCTAAGTCATTTCAATTCACTTTTATGACTCAAAGAAGAGTCTTCAACTATAAGGTGTTTTTTGTGGTTGTTTCGTTTGGAACACGGCCCTGTATCCTGCCTTTACACAATACTGTTGTATACGCAATCCAAAAGTGGTCCATTATAAATCCCAATCTGGGTCAGGTGGGCATAAATCGAAACACTTGTTCTATTGCCAACATGACTTGCAAAATTATAAAATACGATCTTACAGTGTAAGATTTTGAGAGAAGCAGATGGTAATTCTGATGCACTTAGAATGGAGTCATGAGTGGATTCAGATGCGTAGTCCGCGGCAAATTCTCTTCACAATACAGAAAACACAGGCTCATTCTGTTCAGGACAACCCAGGGTATAGCATCATGTCATCAAACATAGTGATCATAAATGTTGACGCTGTATATTATATGAGTTTTATAATATGGAAATGTGAAAAGCATATTGGATTCACGGGTGTTTGACTTGCTTGTATGACATCAAAGTTATATTTATTATAATCCTCAACGGCTCACCTTTAAAAATAAATTGAGTCCTCATAATTTACCGTATTTCCCCCACTCAGACAACCAAAAAGGTGCTAATGTTGCCCAATTACCGGGGCAGGATGGGGGAAACTTATTGTCGCGCACGGTGCTCAAGTTCAGAACGGCTGTCAGTCAAAACCCATACAGAGCTGTGAAGCGGCGACCCAGAGCTCTGACATCATGTATAGCATGTTACTGTACAGCCACCGCATTCCAATTTAGGCATTTACAGTATCAGTGTCCAAATCTGTCATTTTCAACCCATATATAGGTATGAGTGTAACGGGCTACATGGTTAAGCAAATTTTTACCATTATTTTTAAGAGGCCTTCACTACTTACAGTCAGGTATGGAATTTGAAGATGTACTGTATGCGTATTACACCGTAAGCAATACATCTGTTTTATCATTATCTCAAGTGGGCCTCTATTTTTAGTCGCCATCTTTGTTTCATTGCTTCCAGATGGAACAGACTCAGAGGAATTCGAAATAACTTCTGGTTCTCATTAAGACTCAGACTGGGGTGACATCATCACACATGAAAACTCTTGTCTTGGGATTCGACAGATGCCTGGGAGCGTTAGCGCTAAGCCAATGTGCTAACCCCTAAAGGCAATCCCAGCCCAAATAAGGAAGACAAGTCAATGGTCAGTCGGATATAAAACAAGCATGTATCATTTATAAAAGTGTGATGTCACTGTATCTGTCATGCCCTGACCATAGAGAGCCCTTGGTTCTCTATGGTGTAGTAGGTCAGAGCGTGACTAGGGGGTGATCTAATATGTCTATTTCTATGTTTGTGCTAATATGGTTCCCAATTAGAGGCAGCTGTTTATCGTTGCCTCTGATTGGGGATCATATTTAGGTAGCTATTTCCCCACCTGTGTTTTGTGGGATACTGATTGATTGTTAGTGTGTTTGGGCACTACGTCCTCACGGTCTTTGTAAGTTTCACTTAAATAAATATGTGGAACTATACTCACGCTGCGCCTTGGTCCGATCATTTTCAAGAACGTGACAGTATCTTCTCGGCTGTCACACAACGGATTTAAAACTGCACATTTTGTTTATTTGTGTTATTTTCTCTTTTTCAAGACGTCCTCATCTTTCAACCTCTGATCTCCAGTGATACTTTGGCTACTGTGGGAAAATGTCAAACGGCGGGAGTTGAACTTCCTTCGGTTAGGCCAGCTATTTGCTCCTACGATAACAAATGCGATTCTGGCGTTATTATTTCTTTACTTAGCTAACCCCCCCCCCCAATACCATGGTGCGCCCTCTACACTGAAAGCATTACCTTACAAGAGCTATTCATCCACTCACCATCACATAATGCAGAGAGCACAAGAGCCTTCTGCATTGTCCCCTTACAGGTCACATGTCCAATGACCAGCAATTTATTTACAATGATTTTTGCTATTCATTGCATAGAACTGACTAGAGGGCATCCATTGCACCTCGTACTTTAAACATGAATAGTTATGTACTTCTATGAATGGTTTGGAAGATAACCAAAGGAAAGAGACAACTGAAAATTGATTATATTTGCCCATTGTAAACACAATGTACTGGGTACACCTGACGAACGCACATAAACACATCCAACATTATTGCTAGCATGATATTTCATTGATAGTTTTTAAAGATTTTACACATAGAGATGCTTAATTGAACAGTGAAAACACATCCAGGAAGACCACAACTGCCTTTTCTGCACTGATACAGTTGATGTGTCACGCCCGGATCTGTTTCACCTGTCCTTGTGCTTGTCTCCACCCCCCTCCAGGTGTCGCCCATCTTCCCTGCTTATCCTCTGGGTATTTATACCTGTGTTATCTGCCTGTCTGTCCCAATTCGTCTTGTTTATTCAAGACGACCAGTGTTTTGTCTCAGCTCCTGGTTTTCCTCAGTCTCTATTTTTCTCGTCATCCTGGTTTTTGACCCTTGCCTGTCCTGACCCTGTACCCACCCGCCTGACCACTCTGCCTGTCCCTGAGCTTGCCTGTCGCCCTGTACCTTGCTCCACCTCTGGATTACCGACCTCTACCTGACCCTGAGCTTGCCTGTCGCCCTGTACCTTGGCCTCTACTCTGGTTTATCGACCCCTGCTTGCCTTGACCTGTCGTTTGCCTGCCACTGTGGTTACAATAAACATTGTTACTTCTACACAGTCTGCAGTTGGGTCTTACCTGAAACCTGATATGATGCATCTATTTCTTCACCCTCTGCATTGACAATACACCCGCTCTGACTTCACAAAACTAAAACGTGAGAGCTTTCACTGCCAAAGCCATTTCAGAGTAGATTTACCCTGAGCGTTCACCTGTCAAAGCCATTTCAGAGTAGATTTACCCTGAGTGTACTGTACACCTGTCAAAGCCATTTCAGAGTAGATTTACCCTGAGCGTTCACCTGTCAAAGCCATTTCAGAGTAGATTTACCTTGAGCGTTCACACATAAAGGTTCATTTAGAAGGAATGTATCCTGAGACTTGAAGAGAATGCTTCCCAAGCTCCTCTTATTCTGTCTGGAGCCACGAGAGGAGAGCAACAGGGAACTAGGTCAATAATAATGCACTAATTCAGCTAGCTCAACTCAGCCAAGAGACTCCCTGTGTCTGCCTTCCAAATGTCACACTTATCCCTATATAGTGGATTACTTTTGACCAGGGCTCATAGGGTTCTAGTCAAAAGTAATGCACTATATGGGGAACAGGGTGTCATTTGGGATGCAGCCTGACTCCCACTAACGCTGTTCTGCCTCAGGAGGAGACTAATTCAGCTGACTCAACTCAGCCAAGAGTCTCCCTGACTCACTGTAATACTCACTAATACAGCTTTACCTCAAAGGTCTGTGGGAGGGACGGAGTACCTACAGGTTCAAATGGAATAGGCAGAAACGTCCTCCCTGTATGTAGGCTATAAAGTATATGGTAAGAAACGTATTTTTTAAATACACTACAGGCATGATAATTAGAATCAAAGATAATTGACTTCCACAACAGCATGGATTACTACAATGAGGTGTCTGATGGTGGTGGTGAGTGGTGACCCAAGGAGATATAATGTGCTTGTACCATGCTACAGTAGCCTACATACCCAGTTCTCCTACAACCAACATCCAACCAACAAACCACCAAACCCTCAGTATGCTTACCAGCTGCTGGGACCAGATGGGGGTTAGAGCACAGCTTGATAGCCCACTGACCCTGTCTATCTATATATCTATCTATCTATGTCACGTCCTGACCAATATTAGGGATTATTTGTAATTGTAGTTTGGTCAGGACGTGGCAGAGGGTATTTGTTTTATGTGGTTCGGGGTGGTTGGTAATTAGGGTGTTTGGTTTGTTAGTTCTGGGTTTTGGGTATGTTCTAGGTTTGTATTTCTACATTCTGTCTAGTTTAGTTTTCTATGTTTAGGTTTGGGTGTTGGACTCTCAATTGGAGGCAGGTGTTTCTAGTTGCCTCTGATTGAGAGTCCTATATATAGGTATGTGTTTGGGAGTTGTGGGAGATTAATTGCTGTGTATAGCTTTGTGCCTTACAAGCCTGTTAGTCGTCGTTGTGGTTTTCCTGTGTACGTGTTTTGTTTTCGGTTTACCTTCTTATCCATAATAAAAAAAAGATGAGTACACATAACCCCGCTGCGTATTGGTCCACTTTCTCCGACAATGATTTCTCTATATCGTCAGACGAGGAAGAGTGTGACAATCTATCTATCTTTTACAATGGCCCCTAGGCCCTGGTGACCACTGCTGCTGCAGCCGCCGGCCACACACACAAAGGCCAGTCATTGACCAGTTGACACTGTGGACAATTGGCCCTGGGGTCAAAAGGGGGGTCCGAAGAGAAGCTACGTTCATTCACCTGATGGGCTGGATGTCCCCCATTATATTTATGTCCACCATCATGAGGAGGTTGAGGGAATCATTGAGTGCCATCACCATAAACATGAGTTATGGACACATGAATAGTAGATAGTCACTTTCTAAAGAGGCAATATTATCTAAGACTCAATAGGCTGAATGGATGGTGGTGGTCCAACCAATGAATTGCCATATCAAGACAAATGCTCCTAACCTGAGGTAGTGGTGAGGGACTGTTCTTCTACTCTCTGTATGATCAGATCGTTAGAATAATGGACCTACATGGTTTATGTGGGAATTGGTTTGCGTACAACATCATTGATCAACGTCAGCATTACGGTCAGTACTGTGAATACAGCCTCCATAGGGCTTAAACCGCCCTTCCATCAGAACATATTATGATGAGCCCTATGTAATAAAACAAATAATGATAGCTTTCTCTGACGCTCAACTTCATAATGACACTGTATATCGCTATGCTATTTTGGAGTAGCTTATACGAGCATAACGGGGTTTTAAATATGTTGTTTATAACCATGAGAATATTACATGGGCAAGTGTCTCCTGCTACGCGATTGGTTCCCACTTGAAAAAAAAAAACTCCCACTTGGGAAAAGCACTCTACTTGACTTCCCAAACCACAAAATGGAGAAAAAAAGAATTTGATTAGAGAGGAAACAAGAGTTATGGAACAATGACACCCAGTTCTATGGGAGAGAAAACTGTTGCTCTCTATGATACTGTCTTACGAACTCTTGAGAAAATGACTCAATGAACTCCACCCACCCGCCTCTTCAAAATAGTGGGTGGGGCATAGAGGTCATCGCATCCTCATTGGTAAAACTCTGATGTGAAAAGAACAGTGGGCACCCAAGGGTGGCCGCACTTCTCTTCACCCAGAATTCAATGGCAGAAAACCAGGCTTTCCTCAGCCGCAACTCCTTCTGACAGACCACATTAGCTATGTCAGAAAGAAAATCCCTTAATATAATATGATGCAGTTCAGTATGACGCAGTACGCACTTTGAGGCAAGACAGATCCCTGGGTTGTTATTTGTGGCAATACTTTATTTTGAAATGGAATACGGGCAAAATAGAAATCCAACTGCTGGAGGTTCAGGAGAGATATCCAACTGAATTACCTTGTTGGAAGAGAAACATCTATGGCTATTTGTTGGATAAAATGTCAGGTGGAATCATACCCATTTTAGAGACACAGCACTGCTTTGCTTTTCTGTTCTGAAATTGTAAATGCTACTGCAAACAACCTTGTCAGCATAATCCTCCCAGCCCCACACACACACACACACACACACACACACACACACACACAACTAAAAACAGAACAGTGGCCCAGCCAGACTGAGTCAAGAGGACACACAATGAGGAGTACCAGCTTTGGTAAAAAAAAAAAAAAAAAGATTTGAACTGGAAGGCTAATCTAACATCAAGTGGTGGGGGAAATGGCCCCGGAGAGGATCATTATATCAGCTAATAGGGGCTGGTGATACATGAGTTTAGAGACATTCACAATGGCCTGTGGGACGCCCCCCTTGGACCCTGGCCCCCGGGACTGAGAGCGTGGAGGCAGGTGATCTTTTGTGTGCCGGAGAGAAAGAGAAAGTGCGAGCGAGAGAGAGAAAGAGAGCGAGAGAGAGAGCAAGAGAGAGAGGGTGAGAGAGAGAGCGAGAGAGCGAGAGAGAGAGAGAGGCTGAGCCCCAGGCTGTGAGCTCTCCCCCAGGGGCAGCGTTGCATTGTGTTGTCCTGTAGCGAGAGCCTCATTATAGGCTGAAACTACGTTCTCAGATGTGGTCATAAATGTAAAAACATACATGACCAGGGAACCAGCTGGATCAGCTGTCACTAATGTCAACACAACTGATGCTGTTTGCCTCTATAATCTATGATGTTTGGTTAATCGGCATGGGTTTGAATACATTACTTTGTTATGTATGAGTGAAGCTTATCAAAGGCCTATACAGTACATACTTCATCCTTACTTGGACTATGATAGCACAGATTAAAGATCATTAGAGGTGTAATAGAGTGTGAAACCTCAGATATTAATATTCTATAACAGTACATATTTAGAATGAAATACAGTATAAATTGTATTAACAGTAGCTTCTTCAAGCTAGAGAGATGAAACAAGAACTCCCACAGTGGAGCTTACTCTTTACATGACTAACCCTACACATACAGTAGCCATGAAATGACCTATAGAAACACCTCAGTCTACGTAACAACAGAACCAGCAGTTTCCAGTTTCCACTCCAACCTTCCGCTTTTCCACCACTGCGTGAATAATCTGACCTTCATTTTTTTCGAGGGGATTATTTTTTGGGGGGGGGGGGGGGGTGAAAGCAAACGCTCACAGACCCTGTTGAAAGTCAATAAGGCAGGCAGCATCAAACGAAGGCAGAGTTAATTAATCATCTCCCGCTTCCTTTTCATGGCTCTCCCCTCATGGCTGTCCTGGGGACGAGGCAGGCTGCTCCAGGTTGCAGCTGGAGCCAGGGTTGATATTAGCATATGGATATGTGAAGCAGACGGCTCGTTTCCGCATGCAACTTGCAGCCGTGGAGAGAGGAAACGAGCAAAAAAGACTGACATTGCTTTTTTTCAATTACCCCCCCAAAAAAAGGAAACGGACAGAATTTGTGGGATGAAGAAAATATGTGATGAAGGGGAAGATAACCTTCTCACTAGTCGGTCACTGTGACTGAAATCTGATTTCTTTTTTATAACCCCCAAAAAAGAGCATGTGTGGAATCCAGGAAACACATGAAGATTTAGTTAACCTTCTCGCTCTTGAGTCACTGTGAAATGAAATGAATGAAAATCTATTTCACTTGGAGGGCCAACTAGATTGTGAGAGTATATTTCGCCTGCAAATCACGCCTGCAAATCCCACTACGCACCTGCATAAGGTAAGTCTGAATACCAACTACTGACAAGTGCGTAGGAAAGGCGTGAGCAGGAAAAGCTTAAATTACATAAATCTGAATCTGGCCCCTACCGCATAAGCCAACAGCAAATCCAGAACCCCCAAAAATACGACAACACAATAATCAAAGCATCCCTCACCTAATTCAAAACCTGTAACCAGTTGACAACATTAGTTATTATCTTTCTGTCAAGAGACATACAGTATTTCCATCAACACAGAATTCATTTTCTCCACACAATATACAATAATGGTACGACACACACACACACACACACACACACACACACACACACACACACACACACACACACACACACACACACACACACACACACACACCATGTGAAATAAGATGGAAACGTTCAACCATGCATCAAAACTCTCTCCAGCACCTCATAGTGTGTTTCCCTCCTTTACGGGTGATTAATCATAACACAGCTTCTGGTAATGTAGTTAGACAAAGGGTATATGGAGGGATTTGTCTGGTTTAATAGGTTCCTAGTCACAGTGGAGCACCACGACCCTTGGCTCCATATGAGCACACTTTTGGGTAAATAATTCAGTTGGAGTGCTGTGTCTGGGAGCTTTGCCCCGAACACAAAGCCACAGAGGAGAAGAGAAGGAGAGGAATCCTACCCAGAAGAGTGGAGGATTTGCTCTCTCTCTCTCATTCTCTCTCTGTTTTTCTGTGTCTCTCTGTTCCTCTCTCCATTTCTTTGTCTCTCTCCCTCTCCCTCTCGGTCTCTCGCTCTATTGCGCTCTCTTTCTTACTCTCCCTCCCTCTCTCCCATTATAACTCTAAGAGCTGTATATGTTTTCCACAGAAACACAAATCTAGTCTCTATCCCTGTCTGCTGTCCATCCGGGGGAGATCTCAAAGTCTTCTCACTGTAGAGTTGAAACCCCCTGTCACATATGAATCCCATTCCCCTCCATCCTATTCCTGTTAGAGGATTTTTAGATTTGGCCACTGCCACACATCAGAAAATCCACTTACACATAAACAGATAGCACACAAGGAAGCCATAGAACACACAAGGAAGCCATAGAACACACAAGGAAGCCATAGAACACAAAAGGAAGCCATAGAACACAAAAGGAAGCCATAGTAATAAATTGCGATATGTGGCACCATGTCGTCCCACAGTGAATCACTTCCATGCAGGAGGTACATATGGCAGGCACATCCCTCAATCCACATTGTCTGGAGACACTAGACAGATACAGCATGCTCGATCCCCTCGGCAATTAGTGGTTGTTGGCAGTTAGCAGCAGTTGGCAGGTCAACGACCTACATAGTACAACACAGCAACACTAACAATCACATTATTGAGGGTAACTGAAGGATGGGACTAACAAAAGATAACTCATGTAAAATATGCTGTGTCTGTAAAATGCATATAGTATGTACAGTATAAGCAGGAAGTAGAAGCCTAAGTGTTGTTGTCCATTAGTGAACTCCAATTAGGGGAGGGGTGGTAGGGTTAGGGGAAAATAGTAAAGACAAAAATATATTTCAAAATTAATTATTTTTATATATATATATATATATATATATATATATATATATATATATATATATATATATATATATTCACAAAAAATATACATGGGGTATTTGAAAGCTGATCTACCCCCTACATTTGTATATTTTTTATTCACATTATTCTCAATGGAGGCCATTCATCTTTTTTGTGAACCACATATATGTTCCCCCTCCATGTGCTGTAATATCTGCCCAGGGCAGTTCCTGTCGCCCTGTCTGCTGCAGCCATGACGGTCCGGAGGCCAGGTCTAGCATGATTAACACCCAGCCGGCCCCACTTCCACTATAGACACCACGCTGACTGACTGCTGAATCCCATAGCCAGAGAGGACGGATGGTGAACTCACCACCAGCAGTTGAAGCAGAGGGATGTTGCATATCCTTCCGCATATGGACACGACGGCATGGTCCCTGAGCTGACTCATACTGTTCCTTCGGTGTACCCTGTACTGTTTCTCTCTCTCTCCGGTCCCTCTCCCTCTCGCCGTCTTCTTGACGTGCCTCCCTTCCAAAACGCTTGCCACACCTGTGGCGAATGTGTGCCGGAATCCGAAATGATGATGCAGGGTTCAGGAAGCCCTGTATTCCCTCTGTCCTTCCTTGGCGGCACACAGCTCTTCCTCTCCTCATCCTCTCCTCCTCCTAGGCACAGCAGCACATACGCTCTTCTGCTGCTTGTCAATATTTAACTTGTTTGTCAAGTTGGATTAAATCACCTGTTCAGGATCCCCTGGTTTCTGCCGCCGTTGTTGGAGCGTGGCATTGTGTGTGTGGGTGGGTGCTTGCTTGCGTGTGTGCATGCGTGCGTGTGTGTGTGTGTGTCTTATCCAGGCTGGTCACAAGAAAGAGCCGTCGATTCGTTTGAAAAGGTCCCGAGGACATCGATGCCTTGTCAGGGTGTGTGTGAGCAAGGACATCCAACACATCAACAGACTAGCCCTCCTGAAACCCCCTAACCCTCTCCTCCTATGTCTCAGCTCTCTGCCGCTCCATCTGTCTACTGAGCTGTGGCTTCTCCTGTGTGTTTACAGCAGCAGGAGGTTGAAATGAGCATCGTGGAGGCGAGGAGAGCCGACTGGCAGAGCAAGAGAGCCACGACCAATGTAAGTGCTCACTGACATTCGTCTTCCGGAAGATTCTCCTAGTCAGTCAGAACTACAGTCGGTCTCACAGTTAAGCAGTGCAAATGGAAAGGTAAAAACCTACTGACACTCACTGCAGCACACAGAGAGAGTAGAGAGGAAGTCTCAGTCGAGCAATGACAATTCCGGTGGCCACAGATATTTACAGTAGCACTTTCTATGAATATGTGCATGTAGCGCTTTATGATACCTCATAAGGCATGATAAATGCACTTATAATTCCGGGATGATACCAGTATGCCAATATTTCTTCCATGGCATAAAATGAAAACAAGAAGCAGCCCAAACTCTTCGGTCCTTTAAAAACCCGCTGTATGTAAAATATTGTGTGCTATAGCTCGGAAAATAAATAAATCTGACTTTGGATGACGACATAATGTTGTTTGTTTACAACAAAGGGTCTGTTTTCCTAAAGAAGGTAAATCCACTTTGTGTTTTGTTTCCTTCCCACGATACTAATGAATATTGCGATACTGGGATCATCGCAGCCCAACTTATAATGCATTATGGTGAGGTTATTCACATATCACCACAGTAAAATATATAGGTTTTTAAGTGTAGATAGTATCATTAGATCTAAGGACAATCAGAAGATAGCATAATTTAACATATTCACATACTACATTGATTTCCTTTGGGTTGCAAAATGCAGGTAATTTCACAGATTTTCGAGAAATCCCAGTTGGAAGATTTCTGTATTTAGGGGGGTATGAGCAGGAGATCCAGGAATCCCCCCAACTGAGATTTCTGCAAAACTTGAGAATATCCCTATTTCAAATAGACAAAAGCAACCAAGATGTTCTGTAACACTGACCTATTTTTCACAGGTTTTCTTCCAGAAGAGTCAAAAGGAAGAGAGTTGAGTTCTACCTCCAGGTCCCAGTCCTCTAGGTATTATGGTGAGTGGAAAATTACATCACAGCTCACACTAAAGATTACAAACATGTCACATCAGGTGCCTGGGCAAGCCACTTGGAGTAGAGTGAAGTTACCCCAAGATACTGATCTTGAGTCCGTTTTGCATTTCCCCCACAAATGGTTAAGGTTAGGATCGGAGGATGGGAAACTGATCCTACTAGAACTGTACTTAGGCGAAACTTCACCCCAAGAGGCCAAGCCTCTTAGAGGCATTTATGACAGAATGTCCCTGCAGTTGTTGAGCAGGTTAGGGTGCGCTCTGTTGTAATTGTACATCAAAGGGCCTGTCGTATGCGTAAATCCAATCTAGGTGACTAATCGTTTTCTCATCAAGTGTTGATGATGCATAATGAATCACACAGTCTACATTTCGTTGGATTGCATCACAGCCTAAGTCACCTTTTAATTATGTAATCAATTGCATAAACTACTTCCACTTTGACAATACAGTTTCTAACAATAAGCTTCAAGTAAATTAATTGAAAGTAATATTGGTAGTTCTACAACAGGATGAGAAACCTGTATATTGAATTTACAATAAAATTGTAAGATGATGCCAAAATACATGCACATTTTCTTTTACTCCTATTGCTCAATAACCAACATATAACTTGTTTGGTAAAAATTCCTATATTGTTCAATGACCAACCTAACTTTTTAAATTGTCTTTACAAGGGGTCGCCAGGTGCTGTCACGCCCTGACCTTAGAGATCCTTATTATTCTCTATGTTTGGTTAGGTCAGGGTGTGACTCAGGTGGGAAAGTCTGTTTTCTATTTCTTTGTTTTTGGCCGAATGTGGTTCCCAATCAGAGGCAGCTGTCTATCGTTGTCTCTGATTGGGGCTCATATATAAGTTGTCATTTTACTTTTGGGTTTTGTGGGATCTTGTTTTCTGTTTAGTGTTTGTGCCTGACAGAACTGTATGCTTTCATTTTCGCCTTTTGGTATTTTGTTTTAGTGTTTTGTGAATAAAAGAATCATGAACACTTTCCACGCTGCGCTTTGGTCTACTCTTCCTACCACCAACAAGAGCCGTTACAGAAGATCCCACCAAAAACAGACCAAGCAGCGTGGCCAGGATGAGTGGACATGGGAGGAAATCCTGAATGGAGAAGGGCCCTGGACGCGGATTGGAGTATCACCGTCCAAGGGAGGAGATGGAGGCAGCAAGAGAGGAACGGCGACGATACGAGGAATTAGAACAACAACGGAAGCCCAAGAGGTAGCTCCCCCCAAATTTTGGGGGGGACACACGGGGAGATTGGCGGAGTCAGGGTTTAGACCTGAGCCAACTCCCCGTGCTTACCGTGGGGAGAGTGTGACCGGTCAGGCACCGTGTTATGCGATGATGCGCACTGTATCTCCAGTGCGCATTCACAGCCCGGTGCGCTCGTTGCCGGCTCCCTGCATTTGCCTGGCTAGAGTGGGCATTCAGCCAGGACGGGTGGTCCCGGCTCAGCGCTCCTGGTCTCCAGTACGCCTCCTCGGTCCAGGATATCCTGCGCCGGCTCCACGCACTGTGTCGCCAGTGCGTCTTCACAGCCCAGTGCGTCCTGTGCTGCGCCCCGCACTTGCCGGGCTAAAGTGAGCATCCAGCCAGGACGGGTTGTGCCAGCTCTACGCTCCAGACCTCCAGTGCGCCTCCATGGCCCAGTATATCCTGTGCCTGCTCCGCGCACCCGGCCTCCAGTATGTCTCTCCAGCCTGGTACTCCCTGTGCCTGCACCACGCACCCGGCCTCCAGTGCATCTCCCCAGCCTGGTACGCCCTGTGCTGGCTCCACGCACCAAGCCTCCAGTGATGATCCATGGCATGGTGCCTGCAGTGATGATCCATGGCCAAGAGCCTGCAGTGATGATCCATGGCCCGGAGCCTGCAGTGATGATCCATGGCCCGGAGCCTGCAGTGATGATCCATGGCCCGGAGCCTGCAGTGATGATCCATGGCCCGGAGCCTGCAGTGATGATCCATGGCCCGGAGCCTCCAGCGACGGTCCCCTGTCTGGAGCCTCCAGCGACGGTTCCCTGTCCGGAGCCTACAGCAAAGGTTCCCTGTCCGGAGCCTCCAGCAAAGGTTCCCTGTCCGGAGCCTCCAGCAAGGGTCTCCAGTCCGGAGCTTACAGGGGGGATTCCTAGCCTGGAGTCTCCGAAGACGATCTACGGTCCGGAGGTCCCGGCGATGATCCCTGCACCAGCGGCGCCACCGAAGTGGGGAGAGCCTCAAACGGAGCGGGGTCTGCGTCCCGCAGGTTCGCGGCCGAATTCCGCACCTTTGGGTGGGTGGGGGGGGGGGGGGGTACTGTCACGCCCTGACCTTAGAGATCCTTATTATTCTCTGTTTGGTTAGGTCAGGGTGTGACTCGGGTGGGAAAGTCTATGTTTTCTATTTCTTTGTTTTTAGCCGAGTGTGGTTCCCAATCAGAGGCAGCTGTCTATCGTTGTCTCTGATTGGGGATCATATATAAGTTGTCATTTTCCTTTTGGGTTTTGTGGGATCTTGTTTTGTGTCTGTGCCTGACAGAACTGTGCACTTTCGTTTCACCTTTTGGTATTTTGTTTTAGTGTTTTGTGAATAAAAGAATCATGAACACTTTCCACACTGCGCTTTGGTCTACTCTTCCTACCACCAACAAGAGCCGTTACAGGTGCATGGAAGTTCTTCTCATCTTCTCTGGGACACCTGAAAGTGTCTCACACTACAGGCCAAACCAGTAAGGTATGTCGACAGACACATGACACTGTTTCCCCATTCACACCCTAATAGCTTTCAAAATATTCTGTACTCAAACAATGGCCCCTCAAATTCTTCTCCGATGTCTACCACATCAGTTAAAACCAAAATCATTCTGACAATATAATAAAAACAGTATCTGTCAAACTAAACCAAACGAAGACTGGTTTCTTCAGTGTTTTCAAGTGGCTTTTGAATTTATTTACTCAGTAGTCGGGCTAATGTCGGAAAATGTAAATATTTCCTGGACTGAGGGGAAATTATTTATGGAAAGTAGATCCTTCCAGAACTTGCGCTATACACCAAGCCAGGGTGTATTTAAACAGTAGTCTTCTCGTAAAATATGAAACCCCTCTAGGGATTTGTCGAAAGGGAATTACCTCACTGTGTTCTTCAAAATTGTATACATTTTTAAACGTAGATTTAGAAAGATCATCGCATGCTCAGCGGTGCAACTTCCTGCATGCAGAAATCAACAAAACCAAAATTCATATCTGACAATTTGAGCCCTCTCTTGAGGCATACACATATTGGATGGAGGCTAATAGTGGCAGTCTTGACAGATTGATGTTGTTGTCAATTTCTGTGAGCAGGAAGTTGCCCTGCTGTGCATGATGATGTCATATCCGGGGCAGCAGGGTAGCCTAGTGGTTAGAGTGTTGGACTAGTAACTGAAAGGTTGCAAGTTCAAATCCCTGAGCTGACAAGGTACAAATCTGTTGTTCTGCCCATGAACAGACAGTTAACCCACTGTTCCTAGGCTGTCATTGAAATAAGAATTTGTTCTTCTTAACTGACTTGCCTAGTTAAAAAAAGATATTCCTGACTGTACCTTTAAATCTTCTACGATCAATATATCAATCAGTCTATCCACCAATAAGCCAGTCCATCCAAATCTCCAGATGGGGTGTGGTGAATGAAACCTGAACATTTGGGACTGAGAGAGTTCACAGACTACAGGTCATAACTTGGTTTGGAGACTGATAAGGATGTGATCACACCCATTCACCCTCACACCCACCCAGCCGGTCTCCCTCTCTGTTGCCCTTCCCTAGTTCAGTGTTCCTGGGCAGGGCAGTCTGGCCTCCCTCGATCCCTGCTAGTCCCAGCTGCATGTTGAAAGGATGGGCATCCCCTCTTCCCCTCACTGACAGATGCAGTGTGGAGGCCCCTACACCCTTCACCACTCCCCCAAGGCCCAGGCTCTAATCCGCCACATTCAATCCTGTTAGCTGCCCCTCTGCCAATCTCTGCCTCATTCACTCCCAGGCCCCTGAACCGCACTCTGCCAATAAGCCCTGATCTTGGATCAGTGATCCACAGCTCCACACACCATAATAATAATAAACCCCCAAAGACACAGCACTGCCATTTCCATGTGGGCGTGGTTAACAGATACGGACAAAACACATGCAGCAATGTCGACTGCCAGGATGGACCACTTCCTAGTAGGACAATGATTATCTGCACGTTTGGCTTTTCACACAGAGAATCACAGGGAAGAGGATTCACACGTTTCTATTGTTTCTACCAGTTAGTTGACTGGGGTAGTTCATTGTTTTACGTTGATGTGGTGCACTAAGATTTTGAAAAAAATGCCCATAGAAATATAATTACTAGTCACTCTATTTCTATCCTATTGCTGTGTCATCATCTTCAGCTGCCCATTGGGCATACAATGGGCCTGAATCTGAAGACATTGATTATAGTAGAGCAGTTTCTTTCAGCCTGTGGTTAAACCTAAAGATAGTTGAGTCCCTCGGGCCTTTAAAACAAATAGCTGTGAACTGCTATCCTGTTCCCTGGGCTCTTGGCTCTTTCAGGAAGAGTGACACAGAGAATAGGTGTGTGTGTGTGTGTGTGTGTGTTAGCACGGTGTTGTGTGCACCAATGTTTGAATATGCACGCGGCCACGGCAACCACTTTCATCTAGGGCATGATGGGTAAAGAAGAGAAAGTCCCCTAATTGGAGGCCCTCTTGACTCAACAGGGCAACAAAGGGCCATCTTATTGAATGGGGGGGTGAACTGATGTTCAATTACACATGCTGGGCTCTTGGCTCTTTTTTTCCTCAGTACTGTAGCTTCGAAGCTGCCGAGGAGAGGACAAACTCAGTGTCCTCTTTACAAAGATGTAACTTCTCTTCTCCAACGGCCCAAATTCCAACCAACTCTAGTGGTTGACCTACAGAGACTGAGAGGCCTATTTTGTCCCTTTGAATGCATCTTGTCTTTGATTTCGCCGACATAATAACCGATAGTCTCATGGATGGTTAAATAAGAGGTTTGACAGCGACAGAACTCTACATTTAGTCGAGATAGTGGTTTTCAGGATCATTACTGAGGCATGTGTAACACAGAACTTACGAAACGGGTCAGAGAATTCAAGAGAGAGAGAGAGAGAGAGAGAGAGAGAGAGAGAGAGAGAGGAGAAAAAGAGGAGAAAAAGAGGAGAAAAAGAGGAGAAAAAGAGGAGAAAAGAGGAGAAAAGAGGAGAAAAAGAGAGTTCTCCTGCTTAGCAGAACATAAACAGGTCAACTGAAATGTTTTCCTCATCATCTACCAGATCGAACGCAAAAACATGACTGTTACTGCTCATGGATTGCTTGCCTATTTATTAAAAATATTTTACCAGAAAGGCAAACAACAAATAGCAGGCCAGGGTTCTCCACAAACCTACAGTATACAGTCACATGTGGCTCTTACAATTAGTTAAAGTGGAATGCTTTAGTGAAGAGCAATGCCACTCATTGCTTTGTCTACTGTAGCTGTATCCACATGTCCTCTTTGTATGGGCTAATCAACTTGAAAATCATGAGATATAGTATGATGTCTCAAACGCCCAACAAGGTATCGTTCCCTAGAACGGTTTCGTTATACCATGTTTTCCCAGACATGTTGTGAGTAGGAAATATAATCTAATATGTGTATTAAATACCTAATAGATGTTATACAGAATGTGATTAACAAGTCCATATGGAATTCATAATTGCAGGAAATAAAACCAGAGGAAAGTTTCATTATGTCTCAGGGGCTAGACGAATCTCATTAAGGTCGGAAAACTAGACGAGTGGCCAGTAGCACCATCAAAACGACCACGGTAGCGATTAAACCGGTTTTATGAGCAAACAGGAGGCCGAGCGCCCGACTACTCTTACCCACAGGATAAGGTGATTATGGGGGATACCACTTGGTTGGAACTCAGCTCTGGGGAATCGTGATCCAACATCCAAGGCTGTAATCATTTGTCTCTAGCCCCATGAGAGCCAACTCCACCAAGGCAGTTCCCATGAGACAAGAGGTTGGGGGTAAACCTCTTTACAACCCTTTGGCTCTCAGCCAGAGTAAGAGCCAGAGTGGCCCCGCGTTCTGCCTGGTTCCCACACCACACAGATACTCCTGTGGGTCGCGCCAGGTATGAGCGGTATGTCCCTGCCACTAAGAGAGGCTTTCATGGAGAAAGAGGCTGGGAGCTTGGGGCACCTCTTCCGGGAGAAGTTCATTTAAAACACACATCTTATGTCATAGTCACCCTAAGCCACCTTCAAACAGTGTGTGGACTGTGGAGACATCCCCTTTAGATTTCTACATGCTGTTCTACCATAGTCTAGCGTGAGAACCGGCCTCTGACCACAGTGGATTTCGTCACTGGATTTCTACACTGTTATAACTCTGTTACACATAGTCGTTTGAGCCATAAGATGTGATATTGGACTGCATAGTAATGTAAGAGCCCAATCCCCTTAACAAGCATGTCTCTGCCAGTACACAGTAGTTGCTACCCAGCTCCGTGTTTTATGTATATGTCTCTACTTGGCATTGTGGTACCTGACTGTAATATGGCTATGGTGAAAAAACAGGCTTTACCAACCAGACTCCATGCTGGCTTATCTTCCAATTCATTTGCACTTAAATGACGCATAAACCCAACTAATTTGTCTGTTTTGGAGATATGCTCCCATTTCTGGCTTGTTTTATTGCTCTGTCTCCAGCCAATGTGGAGTAGGTCTATGAAACAACACGTAGGCTCTGGATAACAACAATGGAACAAAACGAGCACATCAACTATATTATATGAGGAAAGGCTCCCCAGAACCAGGAGCCTGACAACTACCCTGAAACCAGACGTGGGTTCAGATAGTATTTGTTACCTTTCAAATACGTCATCTGCACTTGACTGAGCTTGCCTGGTGCACATGGAACCAATGGAATAGTACCAAAAGTGCAAGGTGCAAACCCTGCTCAAACGGCACTCCAGAAAGGCTCAATCAAACATTCAAAGAAAACAAATACTATGTGAACCCAGCTCTGCCCAGAAACACAACACAGAGACAAACAGTAAAGTACTCCCACATGCTGTTTATTCAGCAACAATTCACAGCGAACCAGTGAGCGTTTAATCAGCAACGTGAAACACTTGACTATTAACCTCTCCAGGTGGAGTATTTTCAATGTTCTTTTTTTGTCAATTATCTCTAAGCATGAATGCACAGCTGCACGGATCAAATGCAATATTGGATGGAAATAGGGAGAGGTTGCAGAAAGAACGGTATTCTGAGCTGCTTACTCACTTTAGGGTGTGTTGATGCATTTGACCGTATGATGTATTGTGTTGTTTCATGTCTGATTTATCAACACACCCATTCTTCTCTTGATACTTCCTGATACATTGTCGTACGGCATGGGCCTGATGCCACAGACGGAAAGACAGTTCCAAAATGCTGATACATTTCACGAAATTCCCAGTTTGCATCCCAACTAGGCTTTCTGGAAGACTGGGAATTTTGAAAAAGTTACTAGAATTCTACAACTCAAATAGACAAAAACCTATAAAATTTCACAAATGGAAACCCACCCCATAGCTTTGAAGGGCCAGTCTGCAGTTCAAACAACAACAACAAAGCGGTCACCCTAACCTCATGATGCAGGTACACCCTAACCTCATGATGCAGGTACATGATGCAGGTACACCCTAACCTCATGATGCAGGTACACCCTAACCTCATGATGCAAGTACATGATGCAGGTACACCCTAACCTCATGATGCAGGTACACCCTAACCTCATGATGCAGGTACATGATGCAGGTACACCCTAACCTCATGATGCAGGTACATGATGCAGGTACACCCTAACCTCATGATGCAGGTACATGATGCAGGTACACCCTAACCTCATGATGCAGGTACATGATGCAGGTACACCCTAACCTCATGATGCAGGTACACCCTAACCTCATGATGCAGGTACATAAGTTATTTCAAATGGATGTACCAATCCCAGATTGGCCATTTAATAATTGTAGGTCTGGCCTCATCCATGGTGCACGCATGGCTAACATGTACTAACATGTACTATGAGAAGTGACAGGGCATGAGGACTCTGATGGGGCTGGATTCTGACCTATATTAGGGCTAATCGCTGGGCTGTGGGCAGGCAGAGGCAGCAGACACAGAAGGGCATCATTCAGATACAATATACTGCATCACTGCATAATTGCATGACTAAGAGCAGTCTCATCTGCAGCAGGCAGACTTTTAAATGATAAAAATACATATACACAGAGAATCCACCCAGCAACACAGATCTCTTATGTAATGTAAGGCAGAGAGTGCCCTAGTTAGGCTACAGCTCACCCTACGCCCTTCCTTTAGAGACGTAACCCTGCATGGGGTTATTAAATGGTTAAACCCAAATGACTTCCTGTATGAAGTCTATTGGAGTTAATTGGATCAATAAAGCCGGATATCTTCTTTCATATGTACAGTAGGTACTATTCCACTGGTTAGTAGTGAATCTTTATACCAGCAGATTAACTTAACCAACACTATCCTTCAATTACATTTAGCTTATGAACAGAAACGCATAATACGTACGTCACATATGTCATTTGTAATTGAGTAAAGATTCAGTCTATACCTTTCAAACAGCTTTGACCCAGAATGGTCCATGTGCCTATTGGCTATTTCCCCAAACGCAAGCTTCATTGTGGATGAAACATATGTCGAGTTACTACCATCTCTCAATATATCCTATAAATCACCCAAAACAGAGATGGATGCCTCTTTTTGTGAGCCAGGGGTCATGCAATCCATCCAGTGAAGAATAGATTAGGTCAATATTTAGCCACAGCTCCTCCGTAGATATAGTGTTTTGACTCTAGAAGGTTTTGAGATGTGTCTTGGTTGAGAAGTTTGGCCTACTGGCCTTACACAGCAGATGTGTGGGTCTTGTGCAGGAACCCCAAGGTAATGCTTTAAGGGTATACATATCTCAATCAACAGTGGGAAAAACAAGAAGTGCATCAATGGAACTTCTAACTAAATATCATTTCACCAAATGTAAACCTTTAGACGTGTTATTATCTTAACAAAACCTTATTGGTAACAGCAAAAATACCAATGGCAAACATGTTAACAAACATTGTCAAAATACTTTGCATATCCCAACAAAGGGACCCGACAAAGAGAATGCTTTCAAATCTACTGGCGGACAATGTGTTGAACAATTACACAAAATGCCTGTATTCATAGATACCCATTGTCTAACCAGTGACCAGATACAGGTACATTCTGATTCGAGCTGGAAACTGGAACAAGAATGCTGGGCCTGTCGCCAGACGGAATGTCAGAAATGGCCTTTCTTGTTTTCGCAGATGCCTGGGAAAATAAATGTATCGGGAAGCTCATATCCTCTCAGGAAAGGGAGTGTTTACAGGCTTTAGTGAGTTTCTCTGCCAGGGCCACGAGGGCTCTGGGACCCTAGCTGGGATCCTCCACATCCCTCCTCACCAGGGCAGGCCAGAGCCAGACATGTCCCATCATAGTGCCACATCCCCTGGGTAACGACTCAGCTCGCTGGCCCCATTCCGCCACTAGCTCCACGCTAGCCCTCTACTAATGCTACAGGGCTCCTTCTGCTCCTCTCCTAGGGCAACAGAACAACATTCTGCCCCTATATACTCCAGCTGGTATAAGAACTGTCGGTAACACTTTCTATGTCACCAATATCTTTAATGCATTACAAACCCTCACAATGAGTCATAATGCAGCGTCAATTTTGAGATGTACACACATAATAACTCATAATGCTCTACAGACAACATATGTTCGTGTTACGGAAATGTCTGGGAACTAGCACGGTAGATGACGCGATTGTGCCTATAAGTCTACAAGTCTAATAGTCATAATATGATTCATGTGTCCACTATAAAACAACCGCATCTAGCTCAAGCTGTCCCTTGAGAGAGAAAGAGACAGCGCATGCATGACTAAATGAACAGACAAATATTGTTGAATGGTACAGCGTATGGTTAATATGGCCCCAGTATCAGCCTAAGACAGTGAACCAGGCCAACACGTGTCTAATGAAAGCAATAAACACCATATCAGCAAATCTTCAAACGGTAATTGCACCGCCTGTTATCACATAGGGTGTCATAAACAAGGCGCAATAATCAGGCACGTGATGTCCCTCTGAAGTGCTTTGAGGGTATGATCATATCATGGCGAAGGAAAAAGCGAACCCCTTTTCAGTATAATTTCATGACCACCATTTATTCAACCTCTTAGATGTGAGAGACTTTTTGATTTCATTCTCTTATGAAAATGACTTAAACTCTATCATTTCTGCGTCACATATTTCTGATACACATAAACCTCGTTCCCACTAGAGAGGACGTCCAATCAAAAATGCATATTTTGACCAATGGGTAAAATATGTGAATTGCGTAGATACTCCTCTGGGAAAACCAATGGGCCAACCCTCATGTCTCTATCGTAATCCGATCAAAGGTTATTGGGGTTTTTACCCTTGTAGGATGGCCAAGATTAAAGGTAAATAAATAAATGGAGGCCAGAGAATAAAAGTGCAGAAAAAATCTGCAAAATAGCAGTACGTCAGCTAGGCTGGACACTGTGAGAACTAAGGCAAACTGACAGGCTCACCGTTGAACTCTCATCTTTCTTCTTGAATCCGAAGGACATAAAACAATATAGAGGTAAGATAGATATCAATTTTGAGACATGACATGTAGTATTTTCATATTTTAGTATATGGCATTTCATATTAATGGGAAATTCCTGTTCTTTTTTTGAAGATTTCTCCGAAAAACAAGCGTATCTCTGTGAAAATGTCAACAGAGCACTGAGCATACCGCAAGCTTTTTTTTATCTTCAACGCCTTTTACATTTAATTCAGCTCGTGTCATGAACCAACTCCGCACAATACCACCACAACATGTTGCTGTGAGTAGCGACACCGCTCTGACAACAGAGTTCGTCGCTTATTGTCGGATGTATCCGACATTTTGGATAAAATGTTCATACAGTAAAGAAAGACCTGACTGAATGATTCAGAACATGAAGAATATTGTGGTCCAATGTATTTTATAACATAAGGAAGTGAAATTTCATAACCAACTCTGGGCAGAGTGGGTGGACACCCTAGACTAGGGCTAAACCAAGCCAAGTTAAGGCAGGTTGTACTGTGCTGGCCTGGTTAAACATCCACCATAGTTGCTGGAACCATGCTGGAAAGAACAATGTGAAAACAAAAAGAAGGCCTTAATCGAGACCGACCACCACAGACAGACGTGCTTGTGCTTGACATTCCAAAGGAGCACTTAATACCGGGTTCACCTTGAGTTAACCCTGACAAAAACAAGTTTCCACTCTCCAGTCTTGTGTGTCGCTCTAGACACCGGGGGACAGATAAGCCTGTCAATCACATCGACACAAACACAGCCAGAGGAGGCTGCTTTTTCTCAAACCGTCTGAGTGTGTTTAGTGTACCAGATCTTGGTTCAAAGCCAAATAGTAGCTGTTTTGTTTTAAATACTTTAGCTCCACTTGATTGAGTTAACCTCAATGGAACCAATGGAGTAGTCCTAAAAGTGAAACTGCAAATCCCGCCCATCTGGCACTCTGAACGCAGGTCTGGTTTGTACTTTTCTCTGACCTGTGTGAGCTGTAGTGAAGGAGAGAGAAAGAGACAGGTACACAGTGGCACAGAGAGAGACGGAGACACAGAGAGAAATGGAGACACAAAGAGAGATGGAGATAGAGAGAGACCGAGACAGAGGGAGACAGAGACACAGAGGGAGACAGAGACACAAAGGGACATAGCGAGAAAGAGACACAGAGAGAGAGAGACAGACAGAGAGAGACAGAGACCTGTACCCCCGCACATTGACTCGGAATTGGTACCCCCTGTATATAGCCTCATTATTGTTATTTTATTGTGTTATAAATATTCCCTATATGTATATTATTTCATTTTTAATTTTTACTTTTGTTTATTTAGTAAATATTTCTATTTAGTAAAACTCTATTTCATGAACTGCATTGTTGGTTAAGGCCTTGTAAGTAAGCATTTCACAGTAAGGTCCACATCTGTTGTATTCGGCGCATGTGACAAATAACATTTGATTTGATTTGATTTGATTTGATACAGAGGGAGCCAGAGAGAGAGAGAGCGAGACAAAGAGAGAGAGAGACAGAGAGAGCAAGACACAGAGAGAGAGAAAATTAGACAGACACAGAGAGAGACAGAGACACAGAGCTAGACAGAGACACAGAGAGAGACAGAGACACAGAGAGAGACAGAGACAGAGAGAGAGGAGCATTCCCCTTTAGCTTACCACCAAGCTGCTGTCCAGCGACAGTCTCTTCAGTTGCTCCCTCCTCTCCAGGTGTCTGTTCATGGTCCTCCTCTTCCGCTGCAGCCCGCCGCCACGGCCCAGGGAGCCACTGTGGGAGGGGAGGGGTGGGGAGAAGAGGGGAGAAGCCAAAGATCACTCTTTTGTACAGGAGAGACACTACCCTTGGTCCTCCCAGTAGGCTGCTGGGTACATCAGTAGTGAGGCTGCAGTACGTTAGTAGAGCTCAGAGTCCATGTTATATTTTGCGTCTTTGAAGCTGAGAAGGCGGCACCGCCACGCTCCCCCTCTCTCTCCTTCTCTCTCTACCTCACCCTTTCTATCTCTCCCTCCTCTTTCCTGGCTTCCCGCCCTATCTCTCTATTTTTCCTTACCGCTTCTCTCGCTCTGTTATTGTTGTGCTGCCCGCCTGCTCGCCCTGCTAACCTGATAGCAACCGGAAGTGTTGGAGAGAGGGAGGGGGAGAGCCTCACTCTGCTGATCATCCCTGAGTTGATATGTTTTCTTCCCCCCTCCCTCCCTTCTCCTACTCCATGTTTTCATAGGCTTCTCCAAACAGAGCTGGGAACCAGCGCGACCGGGCCAATGGAGGCTAAGGGAGAAGATAAACACTTCACTTCACGCATACTACTCCTCTACAAAGAGCTCTGTGCCTCCGCTCAGCCCTGCCACAGAGTAAGCACAGAACCTCCTCAGTAAAGCGCCCGGGTCAAAGGTCGAATAGTGACCGCCAAGGGTCAGGGACCTTCTGTCATGACAACTGTATAGTATGTAATGTATGGATTCTCTGTGTGTGTGTGTGTGTGTGTAATTATGGTATGTTACGTATTCTATGAGTCACTTCAAAAGAGAAAATCTCTCTTTTGATTCAACAGCAAATTACACTTGAGTCTGTGTAAATAGCTTTGGGTACTGACTACAATTCATCTCTTTTAATGCTGAATTATTCCATGTTTACTTGCCTTGCAGACTGTCTTCTAACCACATCCCCCTGGTCCCAAGGCCCTCTGTCTCTGGCTTGTCTGTTCCACCCTGTCTGAGACTTCAATGGCTTGACCACACCTGTCAGTCAGTATGCTACGGACATCAAAATGCTACGCTACATCCACTGTCAATCTCTCACATCCAAAAGTTACATCTAAACGTGGAAGGAAGGGGCTTGATCAACGCCAGGACAGGACGTCATGCAGGCTTACTCTGGTTGTGCCACCACCACAGACGGTTCCTGTTCTTCTTCATCTCTCCCTGATGACCCTACATTCAGTCGTTTTGACGTCAATCAAACCTGGGTTCAAATACTATTTGAAATCCTTTCAAATACTTTAGCTGGATTCCATTGAGCTTTCCTGGAGCAACGGAACCAATAGAATTGTCACAAAACTACAAAACCTGCCCCATCTGGCAGGCTAAAACAAATGCCCAAAGTAGCTGAAATTATTCAAATAGTATTTGAACCCAGGTTTGATTCCGATGTGTGCCAGGACATTACGTTCAGCTGTAATTCTCATTCCATGTTAAGATTACATTTCAGTTAGTGCCTTCTCTCTAAAGATTAGACTGGATGTAAAGCCCCCACGCTTCCTGCGGACGCCCAGATAGGGATTGTGGGTAATCGAGAGCAAATGATTCAAATGGATTAACGTTTGAACTTGACTGCCCTGACTTGAAAAACATAATAGATTAACCAGTCAAATGCAATGACACCGTTTCGCTTGAAGGTAGGGGAGGGGAGTCAGGAAAATAGAACCAGAGAATACATTTACGCTGAGCAGTGAGAGCCTCTAATGCAGCTTATGCCCAGTCTTCATTGAAATGAATGAGGGCATTTCACGCTCTGCAAAAGTTACTCTGCTAGTGTAGCAGGTCCGTAAGGTTGTATAGAAACAGGTGGTCGGTAGGAGGTTGTAAAGCTTTTGGAGTCAGATATGAGAATGGGGAAAGGTAGGGAAACGTGATAACGTACAATGACAAAACTAATGGTTGAATAAAGCAAATGACTCTCAATCTTGGATAAACAGCTTCTGACATGGTCAAGTTCAGAGAAACATGTGCAACTGGCCAAAAGCCAAGGAGAGAAAATGCACGAGGCAGAACGTATGTTTGTAGACCAGTGTTCTACATCCCCGGCCGAACACTGAAAATACTACAATAACATGTGTCTATGTAAATGTGTCACGTGATATTTTACAAAGACTTCAGATTCAAAGGTCCGTGGTAACGTCAATGAAAAGGCCAAGCGGTTGGAAATGTCCCCAATGGAGCTCAGGGATATTATTTCATACAATTACAATGCCAAGGGTCGTGGGTTCGATTCCCGCTAGGGCCACCCATATGTAATAGGTATGCATGCAAGACTGTAAGTTGCTTTGGATAGAAGGGTCTGCTAAATGGAATTTATTATTATTATATTATAATCGTATATGTAACAGAGGTGGTTCAGCGAACATACACTTGTGTGATGAGTAACCTTTTTGGTGTGATTAGCACATTTGGGATAGTCCTGAAGAATTGGTTATAGACTTCAGCTCAGAGGGATAACACAGTCCTGAGACCAAGGTTTGATACCCAGTCTATCCCATATGCTGTAGAAGCTGATGGAGTCTCACCAGTCTGTTTATTGGTCAAGGGAACTCAGCAGCATAAATAGGCCATAGAATACTAGGAACAGATTACGCCTGTGATGATCTCTGGCCCAGGCTATCATCCTGAAATATAATCCCACAGGGACCTCCCTATCCTCATCTCCCTATCTCCTCACACACAACAGCCCCTCCTTTCTCCAAATGATTTACACCAAACCTAATTACCACTATGTAAAACCAGTCTTCTGTTGGGGGCGGCACAGTGACAACAAAGAGAGACACGTCTATGGCCATATTACACGCTCGTCCCAGCCAGTAAGACAGTAAGTCAGCCAGCCAGCAAGTCAGCCGGGTGGAATGGATGCAATCAAAAGTCCATGGACAATCCTGACATCTGGGAGTCTTTGTGTACACCCCTAATTAGATGCCAGGGTAGAGGTGGAGGCGGCTCTGAGGGTTACGGAGGGGGAAACCACTCTTTTTAACATCTGCTGAGGGAGAAACTAGGGAGGGGGGTGCATTTGGGGTTGCACAGGGGTGGACTAGAAGAGGTGAGAGGGAGGGAGGGCTGGCTGGCTGAGGATAATGAGAAAAGAAAATAGCATTATGATCACTTATATACAATTGTAATAAGGTATACATCACTTAAATTATATATGCACTGTGATAGGTTATTGCACTGATCCATCAACAGATGTAGGATCCACCCTCCCAAGTGGCGCAGTGGTCTAAGGCCCTGCATCGCAGTGCTAGCTGTGCCACCAGAGATTCTGTGTTCGAGCCCAGGCTCTGTCGCAGCCGGCACGACTGGGAGGCCCATGGGGCGGTGCGCAATTGGCCCAGCGTCGTCTGGGTTAGGGAGGGTTTGGCCGGCAGGGATATCCTTGTCTCATTGTGCACTAGCAACTCCTGTGGTGGGCTGGGCGCAGTGCATGCTGACCAGATCGCCAGGTGTACGGTGTTTCCTCTGATGGCTGGCTTCCGGGTTGGAAGAAGCAGTGCGGCTTGGTTGGGTAAGAAGGCCAGCATCCCAGGGTCGCCTCTGCACTGTTGACGTTGAGACGGGTGTTTCGCAGGTACTATTTAATGAAGCTGCCAATTGAGGACTTGTGAGGCGTCTGTTTCTCAAACTAGATACTAATGTACTTGTCCTCTTGTGCACAGGGGGCCTCCCACTCCTCTTTCTAATCTGGTTAGAGCCAGTTTGCGCTGTTCTTTGAAGGGAGTAGTACACAGAGTTGTACGAGATCTTCAGTTTCTTTGCCAATTTCTTGCATGGAATAGCCTTCATTTCTCAGAACAAGAATAGACTGACGAGTTTCAGAAGAAAGTTCTTTGTTTCTGGCCATTTTGAGCCTGATGACTCACAAGTGTGTGTCAGAGACAGTGCTGCCCTTTGTACCCATATAGTTAAACATTCACCCACTCTTATTCCCATTTCTCCACTAAGCAAAGAACCATACACCAATAAGAGCGCTTTATAGAGGGATCGATCAAACAGAGATATCAATTGGTTGTTGTCGTTTGAACTTTAAACCCCAAACTATTTCTATTGGAGGAACAAACGTTTTGGCTACAAATGATTGCACCCACAATCACCATTACATTTTACAATTTCCTCTGAGCTGAATACAAGTGAACGTCTGAAAGATGTTTGGTGTTGTGTGTTGCCAGTTGAACATTATTGGTCAAAACACATCACGAAACAGAATGACCGACTCGGTCGGCAAACACCATCTGGTCTCTCAGTGCCATGTAAATTCTCAGAGAGAATGCTTCCAGACATGCGTTCTGTTGCATGAGTTTTCAATTAGCACTTTCATCTATCACATAATGCAATGAAAACAAGAGGAAAATGGACTCTCAAGTCGAAAGAAAAACCCAATTGGCGAGGTAGTGGGTGTGTCCCAAATAGCACTATATAGGGAATATGGTGCCATTTTGGACGCAGCCTGGATCAATACCCCCCCCCCCCCCCCCCCCCCAAAAAAAAGAACAATGAGCTTGCCAGGAAGTGTCAGTCAGCCTGGGATGGATAGCGATGGTTGACATTGATTGGAGCACCGGCCCTTGCCCCGGGACCCTATTTATATTGTGTGTGTGTGTTTGAATGGAGGAGGGCTATAAAGGAAAGGGGGTCAGGCTGGAACCCGGAACCACCCCCCAGCCAAGGCCTCGTTTTGTGAATGATTCATCCAGATTGCTCAGGCAGGGTGCAGAATGAATGGGGAGGATAATTATACATTGGAGATTTGAGAGAGAGGAGTCTAGGCTACCTCCTAATTCCCAGATAGCTATTACTTTTCAATCATTGAGAGGTGGGGGGTAAGCATGATGTGAATGTGAGGGTATAGAAAGAGAGAGATTGCTTTGGCAATGTTAACATATATTTCCCATGCCAATAAAGCCCTTAAATTGAAATTGAATTGAGAGAGAAACAGAGAGACACAGAGCGAGAGACACACTGAGAGAGAGAGAGAGAGAGAGAGCAAGCGAGAGGGAGGGAGCGAGTGGGAGAGAGAGAGAGAGCGAGAGAGCGGGAGGTAGGGAGAGCAAGAGGGAGGGAAGGAGAGAGAGAGAGAGAAAGAGAGCGAGGTCCATCTGTGTGGCAGGCTAGCAGCACAGATGGCGTATGATGATCAGTCCCCTATGTCCTCAACCTCCTGTCTCTTTAGCTTGGGTAGTGCACTACTACTGACCAGGGGCTTTGGTCAAAAGTAGTACACTACCTGAGGAATAGGGTGCCATTTGGGACAAGGTCTGAGACAGACAGACAGACAGACAGACAGACAGACAGACAGACAGACAGACAGACAGACAGACAGACAGACAGACAGACAGACAGACAGACAGACAGACAGACAGACAGACAGACAGACATCATGGTATTAGAGATAAGTACAAAAAGTTAAATTAACTCCAAGATTAAACACTTATGAAATTTTAGTTTGATAAAAGATGCACGTCATTGCTCTCTACAAAATCTGCCAACCACTAGCTTCCAAGGGCCCTGGTCAAAAGTACTGTTGTGCACTATCCTGTAAATGGAATAGGGTGTGATTTTGGACACTCACAATGTGTTTACTCCCTGCTGCTGCCCTTCTGTATCACCGTACTGCTTTAACGTGCTGTTGTGGGGGTGAAGCTTTAACTGGGTTATAGCTACTGCCTTTCTCAGCAAGGTGTTAAATGGTAAAGGTCAAAAGGTACAAGCGCTTTGAAATTGTCTACAGGCTGATATGTGTAACAAATTGGCAAAGGATGTATGTGAGACCTTTGAATGTGCATGCGTGTGTGTGTGTGTGTGTGTGTGTGTGTGTGTGTGTGTGTGTGTGTGTGTTAGTGTCCACAAGGCCAGGAGGATTGGATATGGAAAAACAAACAGAGCTAGGCCAGGGCCAATGAGACAGCTGAGGGTGACAGACAGCAGTTACAGAGAGCTGAGTGAGGAACAACAGGTTGTATACAAAGCAGAGCTCCCTATAGGGTCTAGTTAACACATAGGGAGTGTAGGGGGGAATTAACTGGAGAAGACAGGAAGTGTCATCAAACAACTTGTCACGTGATTAAGGTGTTCCACAGTGTTGATTTATACACACCCACACATTCTGTAAATACATATGCTATACACACACACACACACACACACACACACACACACACACACACACACACAGCTGTGTGAGATACAGGATGGGTGTGAGGCATTTAGCAAATCATGTGCTACGTGTGAGCTCACTCCTAAGAGATGAACAGACAGACATTTGTTACATTCCGACCTGCATTCTATCGAGTGTGTTTTTATTACTACCCTCGCCCCGACGCCCTTTCTAACACTTCGTAAGTCGGCTCAAAATGTTACATCTAACGTAGCTAACCCTACTTGTAGGGAGGAAGAATTGTTCATGTTGTGTTGCCTTTCAACAGGTTGAATATGGGAGTGTTGCTGTGCTGTAGATGTCTCAGCCAGAGACACACACATGTGACACATCTCAAATGAAATGTGCTTTGCTCTGTTAAGAAAAAGCCTGGGAGCATCTGGCAAAATGAATTGACATTTTTTTTGCTCTGCGCTCATGTCACGTGCAATAAAACATTAACCGCAAATACTGCATTAAACGTGACACAGGGACACAATCTACTGTAACTACACTGATAGAAACTTAATTGAATTCTAATGAATATCCTTCATTTCTGCGACAATGACACAATACTTCAAACTCATTGCCTGTCTATGAAAGAAAACGTGTTATGTCACTGCGCCACTGCACACAAGTTCATTAGGGTTGCTTAGGTTTAAACTTTTTATCAAAACAATGAGCATAATGTCATCATGTAGCTCATCAGGGATTCACTGCTGAAGAAACACATTTCCCTCCACCGATCGCACCCCAAACACAGGCCCTTAGGAAGACCTTATTACATCCTGAAACAAATCAGATGGGTTTCCTGCCTTAGGGCCAGCGCTGGGTTCAAATAGTGCTCGAAATCATTTCAAATGCTTTAGCCGGTGCTTGATGAGATTTCCTGATGCAATAGAACCAACAGAAAAGTCCCACCCACCACCTGGCACTCCAGGCAAATGCTCCAAGTGTTTGAACAATTTGAATAGGATTTGAACCCAGGTCTGCTTGGGACATTCAATCACAATGTCCAGCATGTGTAGCCTAGCCCTAGCTGCCCTGCTGACAGGAACACGACTGGGCTGCGGTCTGTCTCTCTCGTCACGGCAGCTGGTTAGGAAAAGAAACAGAAAAACACTCAAGTCCAAAGGGACACTGCATGTATCTCACCAAGCTGAGAGAGAAACAGGAATCTTCCAAGCCTTGTCTAAATGAATACATAAGTTATGTCTGCTGGGTATGTGTGTAAGCAGTTTGATCCTGACCAGTTTGCATCTCTCTCTCGCTCTCGAAAGGTAGTGAGCACGCAGACAGGTACACATTTGACAGTTGAGAAACAGCCTTGTGTTTTAATGGAATTGACTGTCCATATTCTTACTGAATCTCACTTCAAAGCAAATGCAAATTATCGCCCTGAGACAACTCTTAGAAAGCAAGTTTGAACCCAACCAATTACCCATGGCCCTGTGTGTCCGCGTCAATGTGTGTCAGAATACGAGCACGCATCTATAACTTACATCTTGCCTGGCAAATCCTCTGCTTCACTCAACAGGTTGGCAGCAGCCTCTGATAAGTCTGCATCAGACATTGTAACATGGAATTCCCTTTGGAAGTGGCTGAAAACATGCTCCTTGTGTAAATTCCCAGTGAGGAGTAGTAGTAGCAGGGGAGGCACTGAGCTAACACACACTCACTCTAGCTTGCCAGACTGGTGCTCTGCAAACACCCTGCTACTTGTAACGAGGGAGGAGGGGGAGGGAGGAGGGGGAGGGAGGAGGGGGCGGTGTGGGTGAGAAGAAGTTCCACATTACATCATGTGCAGCTGTTGACAGGCCAGTGTTTATTAACTAACTGTCAAGAGCCATGGGATCTGTTGCTGCAGGAGTCACACCCCGGCTTGCCACACACACACACGCACGCACGCAAACACACACACACACGCACGCACGCACGCACGAGACCACACGAGCGTACCAGTGGAGGCTGCTGAGGGGAGGACGGCTCATAATAATGTCTGGAACGGAGCAAATGAAACGGCATCAAACACCTGGAAACCATGTGTTTGATGTATTTGATACCATTCTGCTCCAGCCAATACCACGAGCCCGTCCTCCCCAGTTAAGGTGCCACCAACCTCCTGTGTCGCACACACACATACGAACGTGCACACACACTTGCATGCAGACAGGCAAGCACATGCATGCATGTAGGTGGGCCTACACACACATACAGTAGCAGACACTAACTCACATACAACATGCTAATGGAACATAACGTAACAACTTCACAAGCCTTCTGACGGACGGTGATTACACGGCGACAGAATGATGCTGACACTATGACTGATCACTTTCAAATATTTATTGCAAAGTTAAAGAAATCACGCAACTCAAATCAAATTTCATGTCACATTCTTCGCAAACAACAGTTGTAGACTAACAGAGAAATGCTTACTTAACTCTATGCACAAGGACTACTTTTAACAATTTCCACAGAAAATTGTATGTATATTTTGGTAACAGAATAACGGTAAAATCTCCATCTGTTTTTTTTTACGTGAGGCAGTTTTTCAAAAACGTTTGAATATCTACTCCAAATGAAGATTTTGGTTATTGACAGTAAGTGAAGCGGATTAATACTCGGTAACAGAATGATGGTAACAGATTGACATCATGGGTCCCTGATCTGTACTATACAGAAATGCATGATTATGAACGTCATCCTCTTCATGGTGATGTACCCTGAATAGACACAAAGGTAGAACCAGTGATATGATGCTCTGCATGTTTGGGTATTATTCTACACACTGGCTATTATTCTAATGAGCTCCGCCCCCAAACATGACCAAATTCATCTGTACCAATCACAGATGCCTGTGTTTCACAAGTTTGGACATCACAGTACAGCACAGTTGAGTATAGTATAGTACAGTAGAGCATAGTTCAGTACAGTACAGTGCCTAGTTAAATACAAAATGTTTTAACAATACAGTAAATTCATGTTCTCTACTCTAGTGTGCTCTACTGTACAGTACTAAACTCTACTGTACTGTGTTGTACTGACCTCTACTCTACTTTACTTTGACCACCACGCGACAGAAAGAGAAAGAAAACAGTTATGAGCTGAACACAACAGTATGCCAGTGGAAGAGAGGACAGTAGCAGGTGACCCGACAGTGGTTCGTGACTACTATCAATTCCCATGGTAGCCAATTGAGTTGCAGTCATTCTGTTACCGATTTTTTTTGTCATCTTGTTACTGATTTGGTAACAGAATTAAGCATTTTAACCAATTTAATAAATCATTGCAAAGGGGATTTTCAGGTGAACAAAAGAGAAGAGCAGTCGCAGATACAGTCAACCATAAATCATTTCAGGTTAAATTACAAGTTGCAACAGGGAGACACCTCCAGCACACAAGCAGAGAAAATGTCTCTGCTACACACACACGCAGACATACACGAGAGCCAAAGTGCTGGAGTACTGAGCCAAAACAACAAAAACGGTGTTCCTGCGCAAATACTTTTTTGGACCTCACTGTATATGTTAATCAGACTGTACCAAATGTTCTGTAAACACCAGCCTGAGAGGCTGTGAGGAAGACAACATCAGCGGCTACAGAATCACACCCTTTCACAGATAAACGATCAGTCTACCGCCAGTCTGACGTCAATCCCCACCAACAGATATCAGTTTAATACGTAAAATACAGCATCAAGCCTAGCAATCATCAACCCGTGACACAAATGAGTGTCACAAATACAACACTTAAAATCAGGTGCATTACAGACAGGGAAAACATATAAATATGTCTTGTGTTCATTGTGTTAATTACTCCTAACGGAATGTGAACTTTATTCGTCTTAAATATTCCCCATTACGATCATAAACCAAATTGCTATCAGTAAAAACACTATAACTAATTGGTAGGTCTACCTTTACTTGTTAATTCTGTGAGCTTTCATTATCTGCCGTCCTCATGAGGGAGAGAAATTGGAAAATGTCTTCAAGATACAGTGCCTTCGGAAAGTACTCAGACCCCTTGACTTTTTCCAAATTTTGTTACGTTACAGCCTTATTCTAAAATTTCCTCAGCAATCTACACACAATACCCTATAATAAAAAAGCCAAAACAGGTTTTTGGACATTTTTGCAAATGTATTAAAAATAAAAATCTACATAAGTATTCAGACCCTTTGCTATGAGACTTGAAATTGAGCTCAGGTGCATCCTGTTTCCATTGATCATCCTTGAGATGTTTCTACAACTTGATTGGAGTCCACCTGTGATAAATTAAATTGATTGGACTTGATTTGGAAAGGCACACACCTGTCTATATAATCTCCCACAGTTGACGGTGCATGTCAGAGCAAAATACAAGCCATGAGGTCGAAGGAATTGTCCGTAGAGCTCAGAGACAGGATTGTGTCGAGGCACAGATCTGGGGAATGGTACCAAACATTTCTGCAGCATTGATGGTCTCTAATAACACAGTGGCCTCTATCATTCTTAAATGGAAAAAGTTTGGAACCACCAAGACTCTTCCTAGAGCTGGCTGCCCAGCCAAACTGAATAATCGGGTGAGAAGGGCCTTCTGGAAGGTTCTCCCATCTCCACAGAACCTAGAACCCGATGGTCACTCTGACAAAGCTCCAGAGTTCCTCTGTGGAGATGGGAGAACCTTCCAGAAGGACAACCATCTCTGCAGCACTGCACCAATCAGGCCTTTATGGTAGAGTGGCCAGACAGAAGCCACTTCTCAGTAAAAGGCACATGACAGCCCGCTCAGAGTTTGCCAAAAGGCACCTAAAGACTCCGAGACCACGAAATTGAACTCTTTGGCCTGAATGCCAAGCGTCACATCTGGAGGATACCTGGCACCATCCCTATGGTGAAGCCTGGTGGTGGCAGCTTCATGCTTTGGGGATGTTTTTCAGAGACGGAGACTGGGAGACTAGTCAGGATCAAGGGAAAGATGAACGGAGCAAAATACAGAGAGATCCTTGATGAAAACCTGCTCCAGAGCGGTCAGGGCCTCAGACTGGGGCGAAGGTTCACCTTCCAACAGGACAACGGCCCTCAGCACACAGCCAGGACAAGGCAGGAGTGGCTTCGGGACAAGTCTCTGAATGTCCTTGAGTGGCCCAGCCAGAGCCCAGACTTAAACCCAATCGAACATCTCTGGCGAGACCTGAAATAGCTGTGCAGCAACTCCCTAGCCAACCTGACAGAGTTTGAGAGGATCTGCAGAGAAGAATGGGAAAAACTCCCCAAATAAAGATGTGCCAAGCATGTAGTGTCATACCCAAGAAGACTCGATGCTGTAATCGCTGCCAAAGGTGCTTCAACAAAGTACTGAGTAAAGGGTCTGAATACTTATGTAAATGTGATATTTCAGTTTTTTATAAATTAGCAAAAATGTATAAACCTGTTTTTGCTTAGTCCTTATGGGATATTGTGTGTAGATTGTAGAGGGGAAAACATTTTTTAAACGTTAGAATAAGGCTGGGAAAACGTTTTTTAAACATTAGAATAAGGCTGTAACCTAACAATTGTGGAAAAAGTCAAGGGATCTGAATACTTCCCGAAAGCACTATAAGTGGGTTTTCGGTAACAGAATGACAAGACACTAGGCAATATTTCTTAAACTTACAGAAGGCAAATCATTTCTGTAAAACAAAATCTTGATATAAGTTGGCAGGGGTCTTTCCTTCAACAGTATTGTATTTTGATGTATTTCTAATACTTTTTAAGACTTTTTCTATTAGATGTTTTCTAAGACCTCTTTTCGAACTGTTTGACCAGAAAGAAAAGCCTTTGCTTATTCCAAATGTATATATGCCTTAATAAAAGTAATGATATCGATTCATAGCTTTCATTTGACACCAAATTTGATGTGCTCCAATGAACTTCCTGTTACTGTTAATGGGACTTATACAAAGAAATGCCCACCAATTTACACAGACTCGCCCATGTCACAAACAACCACATTTACTCTATTCATTCGCACATAATTATGTTGTGTTCTTCTATCCTCGTGGGGACCTACAATTCATTTCCATTCAAAATCCTATTTTCTCTAATCCCTAACCATAACCCTAACCTTAACCCATAACACTAACCCAAACCCTAAACCTAACTACTAACCTCTAACCCTAATTCTAATCCCTTTAAAGTTTAAAATAGCATTTGTCCTCATGGGGACGTGGGAAATGTCCCCACAAGGGATACTTTTCCTTGTTTTACGGTCCTTGTGGGGACCTTTGGAGATTTTAGGTCCCCACAAGGATAGAATAACAAACCAAACAACCCTCCCTCCCACACACACACACACACACACACACAGACACACACACACACACACACACTTGCATTTAGCAAACACACAAACAAACACAAACACATTAGCTATGTTTGCAAATGCTATACTTCCTTCTCAAAAGCTCTGTTGGTTAGTTTTTGATTACGCTAGCTATCTAGCTGACTTGAGTCTGTCTGACCAGCCAGCGTAACTAAGTCTCTCTCAGGCTTCAACTGTGGCAAACCAAGCAAGGCCCAGCTGCATTCCTTAAGCGTCTGGGCTTGGCGTAGACCCCAGTCTCTCAGAAGGTTTAAAGTGTTTATCTTTTTTCTCTCTCATTTAAAGGGAGACACATGACTCACAGCTTTACTGCCAACCAGATTTTTCTACTAACATGCTGATTGGAAACTACTAGTCTGGGCCATTATTCACAAACTCAAGAGAACTCTTAGTTGTGCTGATCTAGGATCAGTTTAGAAGTGCAAATCTAGGGTGAGTTTAGCTTTTTAGATCATGATAAGCTTGATTTTATGGACAGCACTCATACTTAGACTATTTCTGAATATGGGCCCAAAGGCTGTATGTCTCAAGTGTCTAAAAGTAGGAGTGCTGATCTAGGATCAGGATTCTCCCTGTCCATATAACATTAATCAATATGATCCAAAAGACAAAACAGATCCTAGATTAGCACTCCTACTCTTTAGATCGAAGCCCTGGAGCCGTATTCATTAAGTGTTATTCGTTTCAATTTTGACAGGGAGGGGATCCTAGATCAGCACTCATACTAGTAAGACTACAGTATTTCCAAATAAGGACCACGGTCTGCTTTTCATTGGGGCTCCCCACAGAATGTCTGCTTCTTAACACTTTAAGCATTCCTCACCACAGACCCAGAATAAAGTAGACAAGGGGCACACTGACAGAAACCATCAGACCGGTCACGTCACCCACTGTTTGTCATCACAGTCGGCGAGCACAAATGCACCGATTCAGCCTCTCTAAATGCCTCTGTTGCATACCTTGCGGCCACAAATGCAATAATTTTTTTGAAAGATTCCACACTGTTTTCGCATTCCTCCTCTCGTAGCTCATTGCATTGCAGTGCTGTTCGGCAAGAGATGTCGAGGAGACCCGTGACATTGCCTGTCAAAGTGAGGCTGGGTTGTGGTCGACTCGGTTGAAGCAACATACGTTGGTGTTGACTCTTGGACTTAGAAATGAATGATTTCTAACCATTGATTCTTGAAGAGTATAATGTCTAAATGCCTCTGTCTATGATTTTGAGAGTCTCCAGTCCTATCCCTCAGCTGTTTACCCCAAAAATTGTTGTGGTGACAGCTTTGCTGTTGTTTGGATCCCAGATTACCCCTTCACAATGTGTCTTATATCATATGGCAGTGGTTCCCAAACTTTTTATAGTCCCGTACCCCTTCAAAGATTCAACCTCCGGCTGCGTACCCCCTCTAGCACCAGGATCAGTGAACTCTCAAATGTTGTTTTTTGCCATCATTGTAAACCTGCCACACACACTATACGATACATTTACTCAACATAAGAATGAGTGTGAGTTTTTGTCACAACCCGGCTCGTGGGAAGTGAGAGCTCTCAGTCTTAAATCATTTTCCACACACAGTCTGTGCCTGCATTTAGTTTTCATGCTAGTGAGGGCTGAGAATCCACTCTCACATAGGTACGTGGTTGCAAAGTGCTTCAGTGTCTTAACAGCGCGATTTGCCAAGGCAGGATACTCTGAGTGCAGCCCAATCCAGAAATCTGGCAGTGGTTTCTGATTAAATTCAATTTTCACAGAACCGCTTGTTGCAATTTCAGTGAGGCTCTCTTGTTCAGATATCGGTAAGTGGACTGGAGGCAGGGCATGAAAGGGATAACGAATCCAGTTGTTTGTGTCATCCGTTTCGGTAAAGTACCTGCGTAATTGCGCACCCAAATCACTCAGGTGCTTCGCTATATCACATTTGACATTGTCCGTAAGCTTGAGTTCATTTGCATCAGTACAGATACCAACATGAGCAGCAGCTACGTTTGGCTACATACGGACCGTTAGTGGAATTCCCGCGAGAGATTAACAGTTAATGTGATTGGATGTTAATTATTTGACTAGGCTACCTGTATTTGACATTGTGTTGTTATTTTGCTGAACACTAGATGGTTACATGTTATTTTTGGCAGTAAAACGAGGCTACTCAGGCGAGAAAAAAACCTCACCCAAACGTATAGCCCCATTGGAAAATATAAATGGACTGTTTGAAAATGTGAAGAATTTGTTTTTTAAATATACAAAATACAAAATGTGAATCACATTTTTATTTGGCGTACCCCCGATGGCATTGCACGCACCCCAATTTGGGAATATCTGCAATAAGGCAACTACATTGCCGGTCAGATACTCCTTGAGATTTTAAATTGGAAAGCCTCAAATGTCACATAATGTCAAAAACATTCGTAGGCTATGATAAGCCTTCTTAGATAAATCTAATCAGAATAACCCAAGTATTAATCAATTGGCTCAAATGCTAGTGCACAAACCCCTTGTGAAGAGGCACTTCAAGTTATGTATGGGGACAGAGCACTCCATTATCTTCGAACTGACATTTGAACATGCAAATTCAATCTATTCTATTCAATCTAATCTAATTCAATAAATACATGTGGTAGCCTGTCTCAGAAAAAAATGAAGCATTTTTGTGCAATCGAACGCGTTGACATTTCTCAGTTTCAACGTGGAAAGAGTATCTCTCTCCTCATGACGTCTAACACTTCACTGTGGCTGGCTACACGGCCTGAGAGGCTACTGACAAGGTAATCATGCACAAAATATATGGCTTGGCCCGTGGCTAGAACCCTTCCATTGGAGAGAAGACCTTAAACTGTTGGGGGTTAAGGGTCAGACCCTTTGAGGGGGACGGTGGAAACGATTGACAAGGAGTAGAGGGGTGTAAGAATTCCTCCCTCTACTGAAGAGGAAGAAAGCTCTAAAGATCATTCCTCTTCTAACCTCTTCTCCTTTATATGCACTGATCTGAAAGAACTGACCAGGGGTGTGATCATTAGTCCAAACAGTTGCAAATTGAAACGTTTTGCCCCAGGGGAAAACCAGCCTAATGACGAGATTCCACACTATAGTTTTTACCTGGGCCATGTTCAGCAAGCAAATGTTGTGGAACATTGCACATAGAAATACCATGAATAGAGCTCTCATGATTCCTTGTTCAACGTGCCAGAAGCATGTTTGTTCTACATAATAGGTTTTTATTGTGTCCTGCTGAACGTGGCCCTGTAGTTTTTTTCCAATCAGTGCGGATGAAGGGAAGGAGCTGCGGACAGGATACATTTTATGACAAAGCCTGTGTTTTCTTTAAATTATTTAAAAATCAGGCCTCCCAAGTGGCACAGTGGTCTAAGGCAGTGCCTCACAGTGCTAGCTGTGCCAGTAGATATTCTGGGTTCAAGTCCAGGCTCTGTCGCAGCCGGCCGGTGACTGAGAGACCCACGGGGCGGCGCACAATTGGCCCAGTGTAGTCCGGGTTAGGGGAGGGTTTGGCCGGCAGGGATGTCCTTGTCCCATCACGCACTAGTGACTCCTGTGGCTGGCCGGGCGCAGTGCACACTGACACAGTTGCCAGGTGTACGGTGTTTCCTCTGAGACATTGGTACGGCTGGCTTCCGGGTTAAGTGAGCATTGTGTCAAGAAGCTGTGTGGCTTGGTTGGGTTGTATTTCGGAGGACGCATGGCTCTTGACCTTTGCCTCTCCCGAGTCCATACAGGAGTTGCAGCGATGAGACAAGCCTGTAACTACCAATTGGATACCACGAAAAAGGGGAAAAAAAGATATATATAATTATTTCAAAGTCACTCTATTTTTGTTATGCCTGTACTACTTGACAATAGGTTGCCACTGCCAGACTTACCATTACTGCTCTTTGGCTGTACTAATGTAGTTTGAGGGTTCTTTAGAAGGTGGATTGATGACTCTCTGTGTTGACAACACAGATTACTCTTTTACTCTTTTGATTTCTCTTTTACTCATGAACAGACTACATTCACAGAAATATGTCACTTCAATCCACCTTCAACTGTTCTCAACATCTAACCAATCAGGACAGAGAAAAGTAGTTGCTAGGTAGATCATCAATTACCATTCAAATTAAAATCCACTGATTCCCCATATTTTGGAACTACACAACATTGACAAATAATAATAATAATATACCTCACAACATAATTATACATTAGTGTTATGTGTTGAACAATTTTCCAAACACAAATGTTTCTCATAAGGCCTTTCATATCTAGTCTGCTTTGAGTCATATTGGCTGAGATAGGTAGAGGCCTGTGAGCCATAAAAAGCCTATTGCAAAGACTACAGAGACTATTGTAGAGAGTAATGTCAGCAGTTTCAAATCCAGAACATTCTAAACCTATTAAACGTGGAATGCAGGTTCTAGTAGAGAGAGACTCTCAAAAGAAGATGAGCCAAGTACTCAACGTTAAGTGTGCCATAGCAGTTTTACTTATTTATGGTATATCGTTATTAGCAACTGAATGTTGAGCTATCGCCCATTGTTTTAGAAGTGTACTTAGCAGTACTTTGGCTGTAATTACTCTCTAAGGAGGTTTTAAATAGAATAGAACATGTATATCTGGCCAATAGCTACAGTAATTTTCACCCTGCACTTGCACTTTCCAATAAGAGAGCAATACCTCACATACAGTATCTAAAGTCATAGACTGTTCTCTCAGCTACCGCACCGCAAGCAGTACCGATGCACCAAATCTGGAACCAACAGGACCCTGAATCACTTCTACCTCCAAGACTACTAAATATTTAACCAAATAGTTACCTAGACTATCTGCATTGACCCTTTTTGCACTTACTCTTTTGACTCTACTGTCAGTTATCAATCCTGTTGCCTAGTCACTTTATCCCTACCTATATGTACATATTTACTTCAATTACCTCGTACCCCTGCACATGGACTCGGTACTGGTACCCTGTGTATATAGCCAATTATCTTTACTCATTGTGTATTTAGTCCTTGTGTTATTATTATCCTATATTTTTCTCTTATTTTATTTAATAACCAGTCTGGGATACTGGGGAGGAGCGATGTTGGACTTACAATTAGCCTGCCCTCATCGTTACATATCATCATTGTCACGATGATGAAATATGCACTTTTCATTGTCTTCAGTGCGGACCAGCTTTCACCAGACATTCCTTCCTGTTTTCTTTGCACTGATGATTAGCGAGAAGTTGGAGCTAGTCCATGGGGTGAGCTATAGGCTACTACATTTTACTCTGCAGCAAATGCATACTAGAGTGCACCATACTGGAACAACCAAAGCTCTTCTCAAACACTCTCAGACAGATTCATGTTTGAAAGATATTTCCATTCTCCTTTCTGCCATAACGTATTACGTGATGGAATGGAATGGCAAATCCATATCTTGATACAATCATATGCAATCCAATGTCTGGAATTCATGAAGATGAAGAGTTGACCGAGTCTCGGCCAAAGTCATCGTTAAAGAATTATCCTAGTTAAGATGCATTTTCCATCTATAGCATTTAACCAGAACACTACCCTTTGGAATTCCCAGCTGCATCTGGGAGTTAAACCTGCTTGGTCATAAAGCAGTCAGTCCTACAGCTTCCATACCAACATTGAGATAAATATGACTTTTAATTATCCAGGCATCCGGTTAATGGTAAAAGCGTATGTGTTTTGTTCCGTATTAGAACAAATATGAAAACAAAACAAACTCAATGCTATAGTGTGTCCTATACATGTAAAGGTAAAACTGTTTCCATAACATCATAAAAGGGAACGTAATGATGAAGTGAAATCTACTATCCAATACGAATCCAACCAAAAATGCTAAAGCATGGTTCTATCTGAGACAGTGTAGCTCCCAGTGTAGTGATATGACTGGGGGGGGGGGGGGGGGGGGGGGGGGCAGTCTGTGTCTACTGAAACGTGCTCAGTGCTCAGTGTCAAGGCAGTCTCTGAGTGTGTCCCAAATGGCACCCTATTCTCTTTATAATGCACTGCTTTTGACCAGGGATTTTATTTTAATCCCCATTAGCTGTTGCAAAAGCAGCAGCTACTCTTCCTGGGGCCCACACCAAAAAATTAAACATGACATAATACAGAAAAATAATAGACGAGAACAGAACTACAAATAAATAAATATAGAAATATACAAGCCTCTAGTTAAAAGTACTGCAATACAGGGAAAAGGGTTCCATTTGAGACATAGATTCTGTGTCTATTGAAATGTTTTTGCTCAGAGGAACACTAAGTGGATTCATGCATCGCCCCATGCTACAATGACATGTTGGAATGTCCAAGTCATGTTATTAGCAGTCCCACTGGGAATGAAGCAATGTCCCATTTCATATCAGCAGCTTGAAGAAAGGCCTTTTATATGGCCATCAACCTTTGTGAGCTACAAAGGGAATTTATAGATAAATAAATTGTCCACATCCTGAAATGTTAAGCTCACTGATTCTAGCAACTCTTGCTTCCCAGGAGATGAACAGAGATGCCGGTGAACCAAGGCACACAATGTGGAATAAAAACATTACCAAGCTGTACAACTCTGCCCTCCCTGCTTTTTTAGAGATAGTCCACTGTCATTTTGAGTGATAAGTCATGCATTTGTTTTTGAAACTATATCAAAGTCAACAAATCAACAGTAAAAGTCAACTTACTTTAAGAAAATATATATTGCCTCTTTTGTCCAGTCTTCAGGTAAACTTCCTTTCTTCCTCCAGTCCACAACTGGCCTTGTCTATCCCCAGTGTGTGGATGGGTATGCAGTCCAGGCTAGTGTGGTTAGGAATTGTCAACTGTTCCTCCCAAGGCTGCCTGAGGTGAGGGGGGAGGAGGCCTAAACAAATGTGCCTGTGTTCATCCTCGATGTTTGTATGCAGCCAACAACACCACACCACAGCCGGGCTCCTAGCCAAGGCTCTACCTCCCCTTCCACAAATGGCAAATGGCAGACAAAAAAAACACACAAGTTCCCGCTACAAATACACACCCACTCCTTGTACTTGATCATTTCCTCAGAGTGCTAGACCAACACAAAGGAGGGCGGTTGTGGGGCGTGGCGTGATGAGAGGCCCCCAGAAAGACTACGTTATGCCCCTGTGAATGGAGTAGGATAGGGTGGGTGCAGATGAAGGGTAGGGCAGGGTGGAGAGAGGGGTGTGTGTGTGTGTGCCCTGTGACTGAGCCTCAGTGCCCTGCGCCATTGTGCCATGTTTGCCCTGTGAGACTGGCAGCTGGGGCGAGGACAAGGCATTTTTGTCTGTTTTATTTTCCTATGAGGGCCCTGGGACAGGGAGGGTGTGCCGGTGATGAGGGCCCATTCGGCTG